>NC_081780.1:2429711-2642211 GCF_963082965.1 Carassius carassius
TAACAATATCAGTTCATCTTAATAACATTTATAAAATACATTTAAAAGCTTTTTAAAGAAATCCGGTCAAAAGAGCTCAGATTGTGACTGTGATGATATTGATGCTTCAGAATATCATTATGAAATATTATCGACAGACTGTTGTTGGCAGAAGAGAATCTTAGAATCTTAAAAAAGAACATGATATTGTGCTTGATTTATTAGGCATGCTGGATGTGATATCATGCATTTAATTAATATTATCTAACAAATGCTTTTGGCAAGAGCCAGAACTGGACTCGGATCAGCCGAAACGTTTAACCTTGCAGATTACTGACCTGCTGCCATGATTTTATAATACTGCACAACAACCATCTATTTAATTTGTGTTTATTCCACATCACAAGGTCTAAATCAAGACACAATCAAGTTACTGATTTGTGGGATAAATAAAGCCTGATAAGAGTCCTGTGATAAAGGCTCAGTGCGTCACTCATTATATCACACCATATTATTACTGAACTGATGAATTATAGTTTCAGGACGTCTTGAGGCACGTCACAGAAATGTTTACTCAGTACAGTCTATATTTTGTCTTTTGTGTCCTTGTCCCAATCACATATGGCAAGTCTTCCCATAATTCACTTCTGCACAGCCCTAAACGTCACCGCTGTACAGTTAAAGTCACTTCTAACTAGATTTTTGACTATATATGGTATAAAACTGGCTGCATTGATGCAAGGATGTTGTGAATGGTTACCAGGGTGTTGTTATTTGGTTGCTAAGGTGTTGTGGACGGTTGCTAGGGTGGTAAATGTAGTTGCTAGGTGGTTAATTTCTGGCCCAATTCAAAATGTTCTCTACCTCCTCAAATGTGATTTTCTGGTAACACTTTACAAAAAGGTTTCATATGCTAACATTATTTAACTACATTAGTTAACATGAGCTAACAATAAATAATACAGTATTTTCCTAATCCTAATGTAGATTTAAAAAAAGTAATAATACATTTAAAAAATAATTTCCGTTGCAGTGTTATTTTGAACTAAAAATAAATAATATTCTCCTAATCCTAATGTAAATAAAAAAATGTACTATAACAATTCAGTTTAGTATCACTGATATGCTTTTATAGATTTTGTTAATATTGGGAATTTTATTTTAGCATTTCATAATGTGATTTCTATTTATAATCTTAATTGCTGATAGAAATGTTTATAAACTTAATTTTTATTATTATTTTTTTTTTTTTTTGAAGTAATTTGTTTATGGTTTTAGTTTCCATTTGAACTTATGATAATATCCCTGATCTTTCGACATTAATTATAATGCATTGTGAAGTACTATTTTTATTAACATAATATCTTTTTTTATATTTTATTATTATTATTAAACATTTACAAAGATTATTAAAATGAATATATAATGACAATAAATAAAATATATTGCTGATTGTTAGTTCATGTTATCTGTTATCTTTATTATTACATTATGTTAAGCTTTTTTTGACTTTACAACTATATCCTGGAATCATCATCCCACTATATTGTCCAGTAATAAGAGATTTGTCTGGTTTTCATAGACCCTCTCAAGGGGAAATTTTATCCCAAAGTTTAATAGAATTAGATGTTTGTTCAAATGATTTGAGCAATAGTAATAGTGAGTCTTGATTTAACAAACGCCACTAAATAATTCAAGAGTTCAACCCCAACTCTGATCTCATCCGAGTGTAAAAACACCTAGCTCTCTTTCACTGACTGCCCTTGAGGGAGAGTTTGATTAAATTTCCAGCTGATGGAAAACCCCAGTGGCGTCTGTTTGAAAGGCTCCATTGCTCTCCATCCAAGCTTCCTCTGAGACATAATAAGACTCATTCGGCTCTCTCTCCATTACAGTGACGCTCTCTCACACAGTAAAGTGGACATTCAGCAAATACTATGGTCATTCTGCCTCCGATCATGCATGCTGTTATCAGTTCTGTCCCATGATAAGTCTGTTATTTCTCCTGTCATTCCTCATACCTGGAGCGCTGAGCTCCTCTACACCTCCTAATTGATTTTTCACACTATGAGCTTTTCTCAGTGTCTTATGGAAGATCACTGTTGTCATTAATTCCCCTCACGTTTTTCAGATTATGGACAATCTTGCCTGAACTTCACCTCACATTGTTAGGTCACCGCATCAGTGTCTCCTGTACTTTATAGCTTCCCCTTTTTATTGGAGTTTTTTGTCTTAATTGTCTGTTTTTCAGATATTTAATCCATGGTTATTATCATTAACTAGAAATAAACATTTTTGTTAATTGAAATAAAAGCAGAAATAAAAGTAAAACATTAAGATTAAAATAAAATATGAGAAAAAGAAACTGGAGCTAAATGAGAATTTGAAATGTTGCCTTGGCAGCTAAACCACCTGGAATAAGTTTTAACTGAAGCAATAAAATTATTAAATGGCAATAAATAATAACTATAACTGAGCTAAAGCTAAAACTAGAAAAATATATTAAACCTAAATAGTAATATTTATAAAAAAAAAATAATAATAATATGACAAAAGCGATTAACAAAATAAAAAATAACTAAAATTAAACTGAAAATCTAAAAATAAAAGCTAATTTAAAATATTAATAGTGTGACAGTATATAAATAATACTAAAATGTTACTCTCAAATCACACATACAGTATAATCTACTTTTTAAGTAAGGAAACTTTGATTTTTGACATTATATATTAGAGCATGGACATCTTAGCATATGCTTTTGGTAAAAAATGGCAAAACAGGATATTTCACATTTAAACCTGGATTTCAAGCACTGATGTGAATGTATTACAATTAAATATTACAGTTAAAAGTATGTGCTTTACTGTTGATGTAGAACATGCTTTGGATTGTGATGGTACACAATACTGATTCATAAAACTGCAATGGTCTTACCACAAGGAATTATACAGTAAGCATACTCTGTGTATACTTCAAAAATCCACCTTCAATAGTATTTTAGGTCCCTTTTGAAATACTAGAAGCACAAATCTAAATCCCAGATTGCTTTGTCGGGTACGGTTTGTGTTTACATGAAAGGTGTTGGTATCTAGCTATTCATGATACCTAAAATAAATTAATATGTATCACTTCTAGATTAAAAACTGTTGGCATTGCATTCCTCCTCATTATTATAAAACTGAAAAATGAATGCAAGGATACTTTTTAAATGAATATCATGCACAGATGCATACTTTTTAAATGCATGCTACTGTATATTAAATGTACTGTTATTTGGGATGGACTAATCGTAATATTGCACACTATGCTTAAGGTACAAATTGTAATGCATCCAAATTGCATTTTATGCATGAATGTATTCCTTAATTTAGCATTTTTTTAAATCTTCCTCAGGCCTTCAGCCAGGCGTACACCACCCAAAGGAAGGTGGCTGAAGACGGGGAGACCAATGAGGAGACGCTGCTGCAGGAGTCGGCCACTAAGGAAGCGTACTACATGGGCCGCCTACTTGAGCAGCAGGCCGAGCTGAAGAGCAGCAGATCACAGGCGTCCTGCACGCAGGCTGAGAACGAGAGACTCAGCACCATCCTACAGGAGCTGAGAGAGGTCAGAAACTCTCTTAATAAACAGCATAAATCCATTATTTGTTTGACATCGCAAATGTATCCCTGTGTTCAAATCTTTCTCTGTTTTCACCTTCTGTGTCTCTCAGAGTAATGAGATGTTGGAGTTACAGAGAAGCCAGATGAGAGAGGAGATCAGGGAGTTTAAATTTCGAGAGGCCAGATTACTGCAAGACTACACCGAACTGGAGGAGGAGAACATCTCCCTGCAGAAACTGGTGTCCACGCTCAAGCAGAACCAGGTAAACACACTCAAGTTATCCCCTTCACACCGACACAGTTCTGGTGAGCAGTTTAGAACCATTACACACATTTCCACTAAAGAAAAGATGGTTCTAATGTCTTTGCACTGGCCTTTCTGGACTCAGAACAAAAAAATAACGTACGTTGATAATGTCGTCACCAAATACATTTCTCAAAACAACAACAGAAAACTATCTGATACAAAATAAGATCCCTTCCATTATATGCAACATGCATTCAGTAGACAGGCAAAATGTTACTATTTTTGACTTCATTTTCCCCATCCACCTGTAATTCTATTATAAGTATTATTATTAAAATTATAAACATTACGTGTGAAATAGTATTAGTATTTTTTACTTATAAGTACTGTGCTTACATATTTTTATATTATATTATACAAACCCGATTCCAAAAAAGTTGGGACACTGTACAAATTGTGAATAAAAACAGAATGCAATGATTTCAATATTTTATTCAGAATACAAAATAGATGACATATCAAATGTTTAAACTGAGAAAATGTATAATTTTAAGGGACATGCAGTATGTGGTCTGGCATTGTCATGATGGAAAATGCAAGGTCTTCCCTGAAAGAGACGAGGTCTGGATGGGAGCATATGTTGTTCTAGAACTTGGATATACCTTTCAGCACTGATGGTGACTTTCCAGATGTGTAAGCTGCCCATGCCACACACACTCATGCAACCCCAAATCATCAGAGATGCAGGCTTCTGAACTGAGCGCTGATAACAACTTGGGTTGTCCTTGTCCTCTTTAGTCCGGATGACATGGCGTCCCAGTTTTCCAAAAAGAACTTCAAATTTGATTCGTCTGACCACAGAACAGTTTTCCACTTTGCCACAGTCCATTTTAAATGAGCCTTGGCCCCGATAAAACGCCTGCGCTTCTGGATCATGTTTAGATCTGGCTTCTTTTTTGACCTATAGAGGTTTAGCCGGCAACGGCGAATGGCACAGTGGATTGTGTTCACCGACAATGTTTTCTGGAAGTATTCCTGAGCCCATGTTGTGATTTCCATTACAGTATCATTCCTGTATGTGATGCAGTGCCATCTAAAGGCCTGAAGATCACGGGCATCCAGTATGGTTTTCCAGCCTTGACCCTTACGCACAGAGATTGTTCCAGATTCTCTGAATCTTTGGATGATATGCACTGTAGAGGATGATAACTTTAAAGTCTTTGCATTTCCCTGAGAAACTCCTTTCTGATATTGCTCCACTATTTTTCGCCACAGCATTGGGGGAATTGGTGATCCTCTGCCCATCTTGACTTCTGAGAGACACTGCAAAACTGAAAGGCTCTTTTTATACTCAATCATGTTGCCAATTGACCTAATAAGTTGCAAATTGATCCTCTTATTGCTACCTGTCCCAACTTTTTTGGAATGTGTATTTAAAATCCAAAATGAGCCAATATTTGGCATGACATTTCAAAATGTCTCTCTTTAAACATCTGATATTTTATCTATATTCTATTGTGAATAAAATATAAGTTTATGAGATTTGTAAATTATTCCATTCCTTTTTTACTCACAGTTTGTACAGTGTCCCAACTTTTTTGGAAATCGGGTTTGTACATATATTTAAATTGATATGCAAATAGTTATTACATACATTTAAGAACTATTTATAAAATTATTTATATATGTGTTTATGTTACATTATATTATACTTAATTTTGTGACCAATTAAATACTATAAAATAATATTTATTTTTATACATATTTATAAAGAATTTAGATTTTACATTACACATTTTTTAATTGTCATTTTAAAAACTTCTGACCGTTCACAGTCACAGAGGGCATACGTGCACTAAATTATATGACTTTAAATGTTAAAATAAATTCTCAAAACTAGTTGTAAATGCTTTATGCATCATATTTGTTTGTGGCAGACTATGTAGAAACCGTCTCGGATATTCTCTGTTCTATCAGGTGGAGTATGAAGGCTTGAAGCATGAAATCAAAGTTCTGGAGGAGGAAACAGCTCTGCTTAAAAGCCAATTAGAAGATGCGCTGCGTCTGAAGGACATCTCTGAGAACCAGTTGGAGGAGGCTTTGGATTCTCTGAAAAGCGAGCGAGAACAGAAGTACGCTTTGCGCAAGGAATTAGCACATCATCTAACAGTGTGTGATGGGGGTTTCAGCTCAGGCTGTGCGCACCTGATCGCCCTGACCTCAGCGCCACCTAGTGGCAGTGCCACCCCGACAGCCGCCACATCGCCAAGCAGCGAGGACGGTGGCAAGTGCAACGGTCATATGCTTCAAGGCGCGGCGGGATCAGTTTTGAGCCGACTGAATGGAGACTTCAGGCCATCGAGTTTGAGGAAGACTGAAATTCTGACCCCTGATCTCTTTAGTGAGCTAAATGGCCCTGAAATCCTGAAACAAAGACAACAGCTTCAGCAGGTCAGTATGGAGGGTGGGGCCTATGTTAGCCACACCCATATAATGAATATATAAACGGCATAAACATATATAAACATTTCTATCAGCATGCATTGATTTTTGTACAGCAAAGCTTTATGTTGCCAGCCCAGAGGTATAATACATTTACCTCTTTAATATTTCTTTCATATATCCTTTGGTTGTTATTTTTTTCTCTTAAATTCCCTATTTTGAAAATTTTTAATCTCATCTTTCATGCTCAAGATCCTAAATAGTGAAAAACGACTGCTGCATTGCTTTAGGCGTTGTTCTGTTTACAACGGGATGCTGCAGTGTCGTGGGATGAAATATGAGACCACCATACACACTAATGGCCCATGCTACTAGCTTATTTATAACCTTCCTGTCACAAGAGATCACTGTTCCTACAGTGCAAGTTTATTTGAGTCATATATATTCATATGAACTTTGCATCTATGGGTTTACATTGATCATGCATTAACTGTGCAAAATGCACTGACATGTCTGACTCACTTGTAAACTCATTTAGAAGAAACATATGAGACAGAGTTGATTAAATAAAGCATATCTCCATTAAGTCTCCTGAGCATTACAGTGCTCCTTTGCATGCATTAGATTAAATCAGGACAGTACAGGCAAAACCATATGGCTATTTTGTCTTCCTTTTCAGACTGGTGCAAGAAAACATCCAAAATACATATTTAAGTTTCTTTTATTGCACTTTATCTATTTGCATCTGTAGATTTCAATTAAAATATATATCTTTAAAATCCATTTTCTCTAAGTAGAGCTTTTTTAATGCAATGAGCCAGAAATCTATATAAATGCAATATATATAAAAAGAGAGATAGAGAGTGATAAGAGTGAGAGAAGTCCTACGTAAAAACTATTAATTGTAATATGTCAACAAACAAGAATTTTGAATCTGGCTTCGTCCAATGTTCAAATTTCTATCCTGAAAAGATATGCAAATTAGTGCATATTAAATCGCATAATGCATAATTTGCATACATATTGCTAGACATAACATTTCAGAAAACTTGTAATACAAAACTGTTGTCTTAATGTACTGTGATTAATCAATGAGGAAAGCATGGTGATATCTATGTTAAATAAGACCTTGTTGGTTGACCCTGCCTCACTAGATAGATATTACTGTTGTTTTTCATGGCTACGATGGTTCATCGCCTAGACCAGCATCAGGACTAACCAGTATACACCAAATAAAGTCATTAGTTGACTTGTTTATTTGCCACAGGTGGAACGTGAAAAAGCGTCTTTGCTCAACAGCTTGCAGGAATCACAGGCTTTGCTCCGTCACACACAGGGGGCACTGACGGAGCAGCAGGAGAAGGCCAGTCGCTTGGGCGAGCGATTCCGGAAACTTCGCCGCATGCGCAGCAGCAAGGAAACCAAGGGGGAAGAGGAGGACGAAGAAGAGGAGACAACATGCGTCCCTAGCAGCCAGGAAGGGCTGAGTCTGGAATTGCTGCAATGTAAATACAGGGTGGCTGTGACAGAGGTGGTTGGACTGAAGGCGGAGCTTAAGGAGATGAAGGATAGATATAATGAGAGCGTGGAGGCAAGAGTGCGGGCGGAGGAGCAGGGCAAGGCGCAGCTGCAAGCATTGGATACACAAGTGGCACAGCTGGAGCACAGGTGCAGGGAAAGCCGGGAGAAGGCAGTGAATCTGGAACGCGAGCTGCGGGCATCCAATAACACAGGCTTGGAGACGCAGGGAATCCTGGGAACTGCCCAAGAAGAGCTGGCGACATTCAGTGAGGAGTTAGCGCAACTTTACCACCACGTCTGCCTGTGCAATAATGAGACACCCAACCGCGTTATGCTGGAGTACTACCGGCAGGGCCGAATACCAACGCGCATTTCCACTCCTGGCCACAAGGGGCAGGACGATCACCGTGTGTTTTTGACCCCGCGTCTCGCACGTCGTTTGGCGGCAATTAACGCTGCAACATCTGCAGAGTCTCGTAGCCCGTCGGACTCACCATCCAAAGAACCTCTCACTGCTGAGCAGAGCCCAGTCCGTACGCCACAGGGTTCACCCGTCGTTAGTGCCTCTTCCTCATCTTCATCATCATCCCCAGCACCCGAGTCGGCCACGGTGTCCGACCTCCGCCGGGAACCCACCAATATCTACCACCTAAACGCCATCATCCGCGACCAGATCAAGCACTTGCAGAAGGCGGTGGACCGCTCACTCCAGCTGTCCCGCCAGAGGGCGGCCGCTAGCGAACTCGCCCCGCTGATGGACAAGGACAAGGAGGCCTGCATGGAGGAGATTCTCAAGCTCAAGTCCCTCACGAGCACAAAGAGGGAGCAGATCGCAACCTTGCGCCTTTTGCTCAAAGCCAACAAGCAGGTAGGCTAATCAGCTCTATTTACTACCCAGCATCCTATTGATTGCCATGAGGCCTGTGAGTATTGAACCATGAGAGTCCTTAAATTGACTGAGACTCTCTGACTTCTCATTAATGTTACTCTGTAGCTTCTACATTTCTTGGTAGAACTGTTACGTTTCCACATTTTGTGGCTACAGTAGTCTTGAGTACCTAGATTATTAACCATTGGCATTAAGTCTTTGTCTACTTTGCCACTTACTCTGACATCTAATTTCTTGGTAAAACTAAAAAAATGTTGTAACATGAGTTGCCTTCTTGTACCTACAGTAGTTCAAATGTTACATTTCCATATTGGTCACTATTTCTCACTTATAATAGTCTTGCGTACCAAGATTTTAAACTATCAGTATCAAGTCTGGTTCAGTTTTCAACTTATTCCAATGTCTCTTTAATGTTCAACCACCCTCATCCACCACACTATTTGTGGTTTGATTCACTCATGAAATGTTCCCTTTTAAGTCCACTTACATTGTGAACACAAGTGCCTTAAACCAAACAGAGGAAAAGCCAAAGATCTGATGTCGCTAATCTGGCCAACATTGGCAAATCTAGCATTTAGTCAAAAGTTTGAAAGCTCCAGTACTATGTAAACATGGCATTTCACGTGGAGCAGTGTACCTCGACGGAGGCGTTTGATCTATAGCCAGTAAAATGAAATGTTGAAGAAAAGGGACCATTATATCAGACACATCATTTCTTTCTCTTTGTTGGCCACTGTGTGATATAAAGCATGTTGTATGACCCTTTCAGGCCAGAGATGATTAATGGACATTACGATTTATAGATCCAACACCAGAGAGAAAGTGCTGTGCTCTGTGGGCCACAAAGTGATTACTGCATCCATGATTATGTGCAAAGACACACAAGAGGAGTTCTTAGTTACTGCTATGACAAGCATTCAGTTGAATGAACAGTTCACTGAATGAAATTCGATCATGAATTGATGTTGAGGAGGGCTGCTATTAAAATCCATGTTGAACCATGCTTTTTTGATTTAGAAAAATCAAATTGCATTGTTTTCAGAAAACACCTTCAGTGGTCGTAATGAATCAGTGCTTTCTTATGTGGTCTATATTATATCAGCAGTGCTTAATTAACTTATTGTTGGCAGAACTAGTTGTTTGTTGGTTGTAATGCTCACAGACGGCTGAGGTGGCTCTGGCCAACCTGAAGAGTAAATACGAGAATGAGAAGACAATGGTGACTGAGACCATGTTGAAGCTGAGGAACGAGCTAAAGGCCTTGAAAGAGGATGCAGCCACCTTTTCTTCCCTCAGAGCCATGTTCGCCACACGGTGAGAAATATGCAACATAAAACTATACTCATTTTGTTGCACTACACAACTACTTATTGGGAAAAGTAGCTTGCTACTGGAAAAGTATTTAGTATTTTCCAGGTGTCATATACTGCTGAGATTCTGTTTAAGTTAGCTGCTTCTCCAACATTGCTTTACAACGTCGACTGGTGTGGGATGCTGACAGCATCATATACGAGTTTAGAGACTGCAGCCGAAGCTATATCTGACAAGATGAGCATTTTTTCCCATCTGTGATTTTGATTATTTTTGCTGTTCAGGGCAAAATCAGGTGGATAGATGACTGAATAAGGAGCCAACTAGAGCTTTCACAGCACATCAGAGTGGATGTTTACTAATTAGGGATGTGTGATGTAGAAAAATGCAATTGCTAATTTTAGATTTTCTTGGTGTGGGGGGTGGTGGGGATTTTGCATAGTAGGTAATTATTATTTTTACTGCTACTACTATATAAAAAAGAAACAAAACAATAAATATTCCAAGTGTAATATTTCACCAAAAAAAAAAAAACTCAATTGTTACAACATCCAGCTTTTGAAGCTTTTGGTTGAAAGCTTCGTAGAAGTTTTTTTAAATAATTAAAAATTTTTGGTTATTTATCAATATGACCATTTAATAATATAGGCCTATATTTAATAATTTTTATAATATTTTTTTTTTAATTCTATCAATTATTGATACTTAATAAAAAAATATACTATTGTATAATTTCACTGTAAAATAAAAAATATATATATTTATTAAAAAATATATTTTCTAGTTTTTGTTCTAAAACCACAAAAAGCCCTTTAAAGTTTTTCTTTTGTTGTCAACATGCAGACAGTTCATAAACACTTCTAATAACAACTTTGAAAAGATGGTTGTCACATATTGCATTCCCAAATGCACATAATATGCAACATCTACTGTCAACTAAGACACTGAAGACACCAGATTTTAATTATTATTTATTTAAATAATCAGTTTGGTTTTGATTAATTGTGCAGCACAAATACTAATTTCTAATTTCTCCTCCTTCTCTCTGATCAGGTGTGATGAGTACGTGTCTCAGCTGGACGAGATGCAGAGACAACTCGCGGCGGCGGAGGACGAGAAAAAGACACTCAACTCTCTCCTCCGCATGGCCATCCAGCAAAAACTCGCCCTCACGCAGAAACTGGAAGACCTGGAGGTCGACCAAGAGCAGTCGCACCGGCCCCGCGTGGCAAAAACGTCCCGGCTGAGGAGAAGCACACCCAAAGTAAGTGGAACTCCAGTCCCGCCTCTTCCTGACACCCCATTGACAATTACAGAGGTCCTTACGGCAGCAGCCGCCATCACCTCGCCCACCACACCCACCCAACTGTCCGCCCCCAACAGCCCACCCTCCCTGGAGGCCCCTTCGTCTCCCGCATCGTCTTCCTCATCCTCCTGGACGTCCCCAACCACACCGTACCGTCACTGGACGATGGGCGTCCGGGCGTATGTTGTTGAACCACACACTTACACCAACCTCCTGGCCCGTCGCTATGCAAATGAGTCGCACTATTCCCCAGGCTCCGCCCCTTCCTCACCCTACCGCTCACCCCTATTGGCCAGTCGCCGCTCCGTGTGGAGCTCGTCCCAATCCCGCCCCCTTCCCAGCCACTTCCAACGCTCTACATCCCGCTACACGCCTCCTTCGTCCACCTACAGCCCTTTGTATCCCAGAAACTACGGCTCCCAGCATCCCCGCTACTGATGGGTGCCGCAGAGAGGAGGACACACACTGGTTTCTGTGTTTGAATGTTTCGGGGAGTGTTTTCGTGTTTTGTTTTTTTAACTCAGGGATTTAATGGAGCACAAGTGGCCCGGCCTTCTTCAAAAGAGACTGTTGATCAGTTCTCAGGACACTGTGTTCTCTGTCCCGATCTGAGCGCACGTGGACTGTTCAATTACACGAATGAGGGACTTTAAGACAGATTCAACAGGATGTGACGTTAACAGAATCAGATTCGGTCGTCGCTTGTTGGTGTGTGTATGAGAGTGAATGTGTGGTTGTCACATGATTTGAACACTGAGAGTCAATTAAGTGGTTGATTTGTAACAACAAGATTTTATATGAAATGCCGATTGCAGTATCAGCATCTGAGAAAGATGGCTATGTTTGGAATAGGATACTAATGTACTGTACAACGCACATTGCATACTACTGTTTTCAAATAATACACTGATAAAAAATGACTTTACTGACAGTTTACTCACCCTCAGGTCATCCAAGATGTAGAGGAGTTTGTTTCTTCATCAGATTTGGAGAAATGTAGCATTCCATCACTTGCTCACCAATGGGTGCTCTGCAGTGCCGTCAGAATGAGAGTCCAAACAGCAGATAAAAACATCACAATAATCCACAAGTAATCCACACCACTCCAGTCCTTCAATTAATGTCTTGTGAAGCAACAAATCCATAATTAAGGCATTTTAAACCATAAAGTTCATAATAGCATACCCAGTTTTCATTTTTTTTTGTCAAACCATTCCTTTAAAATCTTATTAAATAAGTCAATAAAGTGGGAAAATGCTGTAGGACGCCAACTTTTTTTGTTACATAGTGTGTACTGCATGCAAACTGCAGTATGCTATTCCAAACATAGCCAAAGTCACAGTGCCATCCAGTGGATAAACAGTGAAAATGTGGCCCATTCCATGTAATGGTGTGCAAAAATAGTCGAGTCGCGAGACTATTTTAATTTGCAGTTAAGATCAGATTGGGTCAGATGTGAACTTATTAATGTTGTGAGTGCTTATAAAGAACAGTGACGCTGCATTGAATGTATGTTATTGGTGAAGTGATGCAATTGTCTAGAGATGACTAAATTCTCAGGGAATATCATTATTTGTTAGCTGTCTAGGGTGGCCAATAATTTTTTTTTTTACAGCACATATGATCTGCAGCAGTGATTTACAATATAACAGATGCAGTGCTCATGTCCTGTCTAGTCAGTGTTCTTCTGTTTGTTGCCCTTTTATCAGTTGCATTGATGTTTTTATTGTTGTTTTTCCCCTTACACATTTACATTTAAGACACCATACTCCAAAACTCAAATAGTGCAGAAAGCATCTCTTAGAAATGGACGTGCATGGGCCCAAACATCTGTTAAATTTCTTTTCTGTCCAAAAATTGCTGTATTTCATGAGAGGTGCCTGTGTCCTCCCATTAAACGCCTTGTGTGACACTGACGGGCCGCACACTGGCCTTCTAGAGCTATATCAGACCCACACCAACCTACACCACATCACACAGTGCTTGAAGCATTTGACAGGTATCAAACCCTCAACCCAAGCCTGCCGTGATTTCCCTGCATGACATTTTTTAACTGCTGGTTTTTGCTAAATAGATTTTTTAAATATACTTTCTCTCTTTTTTTGCAATAAATTGGTCCTTCTGCAATTGCTGTGATTTTTCCTACATAAAAAAAAAAAACAAATATATATATATATATATATATATATATATATAATATTTTTATAACATGTAATTCTAGTATAAAATCATTATATATAATAAATAAAAATATAATATTTATGATATACATTTTTAATACTATAATTGTATATATATATATATTTCATATTTTAACAGCTAGCTATTTTGCTGTTTTACTATTGGATTTGTTTCTTGAGTTTCAGTAAATCAAGAGTAAAAAAAACTTCATGGAAACGTCACCGCTATTATAGAAAGACTCAATTCTGATCCCAATTCACCATTTAATTCATTATTGCTCACACAGGCCTCAGTATTGCATGAAATTGGAGTGTAAATTTTAGTTTAGTGCTCTCTTTATGACTTCTAGATCTATAATTAGGTGGCGATCTTTAAAAAGTAGGATCTTTTCTCTATTCTTGCTGTTTTATGCCGGTTTCCTGCACTGAAATCAAATCTGGGACTGATAAACGTTTGTTTTAGTTCATACAGAGGGCCTCGTGTAATTATCTGTGATCAGACAGCAGTTTTAGGGGTGCTGTTTTCAGATCAGGACAGAAACCATGTGAGACCTCCTCTCTGTCGCACCTGCGCAGCTGAGGCCTGATGCACACAAACAAACACGTTTGCATATGATCACATGATCATGACATCACTGCATCAAAATCTGAATCCCAGTGTGTCGCCGTCTCATTCAGTCCGACGTCCAATATTAGGGAACCTGTCAAATGCTTCTTGCTTCCCGCATCACTTTCTCTTTGATTTTCTCTCATTCATGTCGCGCTGCGACGTCTGCACTTGCTGGAGTTGTAGATGAATGTGTTTTCTACTGTGTGTGTTACTGTAAACAGACACTTTGTGCAAATGCAAAACACTTTTTGAGGGCAGACTGTTATTCATGTCCCTGTCTGCTGTCATATGCATGTGTATACAGTACACGGCCTACAGCAAAACACTGTACATGTCTGTTGTGAACTGGACTGTAATGTTGTATATTCTTCATATATACTGTAAATAACAGGTTAGAATGCATTGATTGAGTCTGCATCCTCACTGTTTTTATAAATTGTCAAAGCATCAAGCAACATGAAATCTGAATGTTTTAAAAGAATCTACTGGAAAATGCACCTGGGAACAAGGTAGCTATAGTTTCTAGCTGTTCCAAACTAGTTTAAATGGTTGACAAGGAAAAGAAAATCAGCTCATTGGGACCTGACTGGGCTAGTAGACCATTTTGGATCAGGAATAAACCAGCTATCTCAGAAAGCGGTTTGACATTGATGCTGTAATGTCACAATAGTGAGGTAAGTAGAAGCTGTGTCCCAATCTCTTGAATTATAATATTAGAATAAAAACATTCTGATTTCCTGTCAGTTTGAACGTTCTATTCAGCGAAGAATCCTTTAAATAAGATACAAGTTGGTACACTGCAAGATACAAGCAGACACTGCAGACTGGAGTAATGATGCTGAAAATTCAGCTTTGACCACAGGAATAAATGACATTTTAAAATACATTATTAAACTATAATTATATATATATAAGTAGACTTATTTTCATAACATTTAAAAACAGAACAGTAGTAAATATTGTTTTTTTATTATAAACAAAACTACATCATAGTACATTAAACATAGTATTTCAAAGGTGTCTTTTTGTTACATTATTTTTGTGGGGGTTTTTAAAGTCTGCATCCAAGCTTGCGTGTATTGAACTTAGAATGACATTAATGCATTTAGATGATAATACTTACATGTAAATGCAAACAACAGTGTTTGCATGTCCAGGCAAATTATATGCCTCAGTTCTGCCATACTGCAAAAGTGTGCACAAATTGTTTATTGTCTGTGCTGCTCTATTCTGTCCCCTAGCTGTGTGAGAACTAATCTGTCAGTCTCTTCTAGAAAGTCGTCAACTTCCTCCTGCCTACCAAGAACTAAACACGCCGGACCCTGTTAACCTACAGGTAACCAAGTATGGAGTTGATTTTTGATCAAAAGATCGAGAAAAAAATAACTTGAGCAGCAAATCAGCACATTAGAATGATTTCTGAAGGATCATGTGACACTGAAGACTGGTGTAATGATGCTAAAAATCCATCTTTGCATCACAGAAATAAATTGCATTTTAAAATATATTCAAAGTAGAATCTTTTTTTTTTAATTGTAAAAATATTTCACAATTTTACTGTAATTTTGGTTAAATATATGCAGCCTTGGATGCAACAGCATCAGGAGGCCTCTGATTACTTTTCCCTCTTAACTGCCCAGGTCTCAGCACCCTGAAGCTTTTTTCCTCGATTCCTGCCTCCCCTAGACTAGATCTAAGGCACCGCTTGGAGCTTAAACACCACAGGAGTGCCTCACGCCCGCGACCTTACCGCACCGTGAGCCGAGTTCACTGGACACAATGCGGTGATGGCAGAGAGGCACAAGCCAAAGTACAACACAAGCCCTGAATGCTGATCACATGATGCTCTGACATCATGGTCATGTGGTCTCTTGTACATTTGCATCCTTGTCCAGCAGCTTTTTGCCTATGACACTTTTTTACACGCTAACTTGAAAGTGTTCATGTTTCACAGTTTTGTCAGTTGAATGTGGTGATGTACAATCACAGATGGATGTTACAGAATGTGGACTGTTGAATACAAAGGGAAGTTAGGAGGGAGAATTTTTTTTTTAATATAAAACCTTAAATACTGATAATAGTACTATTATAATGGAATAATCACTGGAATGGTAGAGTAGTAAACTTATGTAAAAATTAATATGTATTATTTTTCATAATTCTATTTATTATTTTATTTCTATTTTCTATTTTTTATCTATTATTATTAGTATTACTATTAATTAAAAAAATTTGTTTTAATTTGAATTTGGTTTATTAATTGAAAGCTGAATTAATTAAAAAATTTTACTTTAATTTGAATTTGGTTTATTAATTGAAAGCTGAATTTCCAAAGAATTTTTTTTTTCTTTTTAGTTTTTTTAAAATCTAATATTACCATTTTATTTATTATTTTACCTTATATTATGTAGAATATTATATCACTTTATTACATATCTGTAAGTGCATTACCATAAATGCGATCTTTGGTTGTTTTTATTGACTGAAGTATGACAAAGTTATTTTCTGTAATAATCAACAGCATGTTATATGTTGCTGATAAGAGTATATAAACTAGAACATTCAGGCTAAACTTACCAAAGCCTTTAAAATCCCCTGAAACTGAGGGAAAAACATTTACCTAAAGACTGGCATTGGACAATGTAGTAAGCTTATGTATCCTATTTTAAGCCTTACTCTTCGAAAACATATTCATTCAATGCCATAAACTACCTCTCTGTACATTTGTTTCAGATCATCACAGTCCATCCGAAGGGAATGTTGCATGCGTGATTTTGTCCATGAGATATCATCACTATATAATCGTCTCTGTTTGCACTGCTGTTGAAGTGTGTATAATCTTGAACTTCTGCAACCCAGCAGCTATTTGAGCTGCAAGCACAAACACACACATACACAAAACCAGAGCATTCCAGCACTATCAGTTTTCAGTATGACTGTTAACCAAGACTAAGGATCACTAAAATGTCTTAACATGCTGTTTCACTTACACTGGATCTCCTGACCGATTGTCCAAAGATCTGTACAATCCCATCATGTTCATTCGGACACTCAAACTTCCAACTTTATCCACTATGAAGCCATCTAAAGTATTAACCATGTGGTATATTGTTTTGTATTTAATTGAAAATAATTTATATGCATTTTTGACCATTCATGTATGACTCAGTAGTCTTAGTCTCATGTATTTAACGAATTAAATAATAAAAATAAATGAAAGGCAAATATAAATGATGAATAAGTAGCTGATTAGTGTCTTTCTGGCAAACAGCAATACCGCTTTACTGCATTTATTTATTACTTGATGATATTATACGGTGTACCATTTTCTTGTTTTATGAATATAAAAATAAATTGATTTAATAAAACTTTAGAGAAGTCTCTAGAAGCTGCTGTATTACAAATGATGTTCATGTAGCCTAAATAAATAGCAAAAAAAAAAAAAAAAAAAGGTCAAATATATGTTGTAAGATCTCTTAATTTTAGGGAGGAATCATATTGTGCACTCATTCATTAATCTGATGGGACATAACATCGAGTGAGTATTGACTGATTCATCAAAATTCATTAATCAAACATCAAATTCTTCTCAGCTCTTCACTAAACTAACTTATGATTACATTTCATATTTGAAATCACCAATGACATCTGACCACAACTGTCTCATAAATGTTGGTTTTTATTCTCAAATACGTTAAAAACTTTAATTTTTCAGTGAAGAGCAACTTTTTAATTTTTTTAAACCAAGATTGCCAATTTTTCAGAACAAAACCCCCCCAATTGCTACTCAAAACTAGCCCAATCGCGCTTTGAGGGCAGTTCCCCGGTAAAAATCGCATTCTGGGAGGTAAAATACACGTTATTGAGGTCACTTCACCCACGGACATGAAAAACAACCCGCGGCAACAGTGTGAAAGTAGCTCAAATCCGTGGGAATACTGTGGACTTGGCAACACTGTTTGTAACGGCCGCTGCAGTGACGCGATGACTTTACCAAATAATGATTGGCTGTTTATTTGAAAAGGCGGGAGACAAGTCACTGGGCAGGACTCGCTTAGGCTATATAAAACATATATATTATATACGGTTTTTTTTTGTAAATGGGAAAGTATTACAACGAAATGTAATGGTATTTTTCACATTAAATGTAAATACTGGTTTTGTATAAACGCTTGTTTGTTTACTGTGTTGAGATGTGCTGCGTTTGGTCTCGTACTCTATCTCATACGTTGTCAGTGTTGTGCGCTTGCTTAGACTTTTGTTGTCATAAACAGTAAAGAGTGTTCAGCTGAATTCAATTTCCATTTTGTCCGACGGGTATAAAAAAGGTTAATATACCGTGGCAGCCGTCCAGTTAAGCCCTCCTTGTGTGAAGACTGAAGAGTGTAAATACCATTGACTCTGCCCTACGACTCCAAAGGGATATAAGTATCGTTTTGATTCATCCTTTTTCTTACTACTTGTTTCACTTCTGTTTCAGTTTTATAACCGATTCTTACTATGTGTTTCCAGATCCCTACTATCACTACCACACATTCCTAGTCTCAGCCTCAAACGTCACGCCCACGGACTGTTGGCTAAACGTCTGATGCTTATGGGACACAAAAGTCATCATTGGATTGGTTGAATTATACTGGATTTCTGGGAAATGTGTGTGTTGAGTTCTTTAACGATCCACCTGAAACAAAAATGCTGTGGCACCAAACCCCTCATGAAAGAAGAAAGCCGTTAAGTTTACAACTGTGACGATAAATGCTTATCAGGATCAACTAAACGCTGGATATTCAAAAGTATGTGAAATATTTAAAGTTCGTGGCATTGAATCTTTAAAATATGTCCAAGAGTTTTACACACTGGTCTGTTATTGTGGCGACATTACCACAACGTGAAAATTGACTCTGAATGAAATGATCTCTGATTGGTTGTTTGACATGTCGGTTAAACAGTCTCATGGGTGGGCCTTGGCCACTGAAAGCTGCCATAGATATCAGACCTTCGGCCGTCAGTATGAAGGTCTGGCTATGTGAGACTAGCGCAATCCTATCAACCTGCACACTTTGCCTATGTCTGCTAATACACTTTTCTGTTGATCTCTGGAATTATATGTATGTGTGTGTGTGTGTATATATATATATATATATATATATATATTAGGGGTGTAACGGTACGCAAAAATAACGGTTCGGTACGTACCTCAGTTTTAAAGTCACGGTTCGGTTCATTTTACAGTAAGGGAAAGAAATTCAAACATTAAACTGCAGGTTGTTTATTACTTTAAACTTTTTTTTAACAATTTGTCTTTTTTTTAAACACTTTAATAAAATATAATAATTTATATATATTTATATATATATATATATATATATATATATATATATATATATATATATATAATAAAAAATGAATAAGAAATAAAATAATGCTGCAAAGTTCTCCACTAAATAAAATACTCTGTCTCAAACCAATATCGCATATAAAATATAATGAAAAATATAAATAAATAACTATGATTACAGTGCAGCATTACCAATCCCAGCTTGTAGGCCTGCTCATATTTATAAATATATATATAACTTTTACAAAGTGTAAAGTGCAGCAACAATAGCTTCAGTTTTTAGAGCTGCTCAGATTTCGTTATTGGGTTGGCCCGATCAGAATTAAGAGCAAAGGTCTGTTTAAATGCCGACGGGAGCTGCGTTTGAATTACGGTTGTTTTTTACATAGTTGTAGTGATGTTCACAATCGCGTGATGCCTTTTGAAAACCTTGGAATCAGCTGTAGGGCGCATAGACAGTAAAAGAAATGGACACAGCGACCCCATTGGAACTCAATTGAGACAAGTGAAGCCCATTTTTAGCGATTTTTAGCACTTCCGTTTCTGACTCTGGGCTGATGGAGCCCTTTATACATTGTCGTGTATCTTTAGAAATAAATAATGGACAAATGGAGTCTTTAAACGCCTCAGATGTAAAGTTATTCGCTGTCAAAGTGACGCCAAAATGAATGCAAAGTCAATGGGATGCTAACGCAAGTGAAGTTCTGCTACAAGATGGCAGCTCGCGGCCGACTTCAACTTCCGGTCGACTTCCTTGCCGCCTGGTAGGGCGGGATTTGCGCTGAACGCGGAGACTTCCACCACTTAATATGTTCGTGTGGAAACACGAAAATTTACCTATGTTCCGCGCACAAGATATTGCAGTCGGTCATTCGGTGGTTACACGTGTCCCATACCGAAAGCCCTGTACCGAAACGGTCCGGTACGAATACACGTACCGTAACACCCCTAATATATATATATATATATATATAAATAAACACTTGTCCCTTTTAGACTTCCACTCTATTAATTTACAGCTTGTTTTCTTAAAAAAAAAAACAAAAAAAAAAAAAACTAAGTAGCTTTCTAATATTTTTGTATTCTGTCTATTATCTTTTCATTTATTATACAATCAACAAAAGCAAAAAAAAAGACCTCTAACACTAGCTTGCTCTATTCTTTTTCTATTCTCTCTGTTTTCTTTTTATTTATTGTATTATTTAAAAGCCCTTGCTACGTGTACTGTTAAGCTAACTGAGACTTGTTTGTAGCACTTGGATAAAGCATTGCTCTTTTGTTGAATTTGATTGCTTCCATTTCCCTCATTTGTAAGTCGCTTTGGATAAAAGCGTCTGCTAAATGACTAAATGTAAATGTGACGTTCGTGTCCAGGTAAGATACTTTCTATGAAATAATTTGAGTTAATTATGGTAAGTATAGTTTAATTAATTTAAATTGTGATGTACTTTAGTGCGCATACTCACAGTATTGAGCCTCTACCTTCATTCATACTAAAGATTCGACGGGTGAAGGTTGGTTGAAGTGCGCAGCAAACACAACACAGCACGATAACTTTACACCTTTACTGAGGATTTAAAGTAATTATTTAAAGTTTCTGCGAATCTGAGATGTTTGAGAAGGTGAAGAAGGGCGCGTATGATCTGGAGGAGTTCAGGAGAAGATCTGCACCGAATAGAGAGAAGAAAGTCAGACGGGGATCGGTTCCCGGTGAGACATCTTTACCGTTTTACACAGCATCACATGCTTCAGCTTGTTGTGGGATTGCCATTTCCTTCAGTAGGGAAACATCACGAGTGTTTGTACAGTCCACGAAGACGACTCAGAAATCTTCGTGAAATGTCAGTTTCCTGTTTTTGTTTTTTCTTTAATTTCGCATCAGCGAATCTGTTTATCTGCCATTTTTATAAACGCATTTATTTTTTATTTAATTATTTATTTTTATATCTATTGTGTTATACTAAATGAGGAAAATATGTTATATTATTTTGTAGATTTATCTGTATTTGTAAACATATTTACATTTTATGTATGCAATGTAGGAATATTATAGTTAACAAAAATAAATAAAAATACAATTATAAACATAACACTTTTTTTATTACCTGAAGTAGGCCTATTCATTAAATATAGCCTATAATAATATAAATAAACGTATTTTATTTCAGTTAGTTGACAAGGAAACGTTTATTATTTTTTATTTAGTTTAACTTGTAAAATATTTAAAACTGAAGGGAAAAATACACAATGTATATACATATATTAAAAAAATTATAATAAAAATGCCTAATTTGTAAGTCGCTTTGGCTAAATGTAGGCCTATATTACTAGTTTAATTGGTTTTAACTTTTAATTTAATATCAGTATAACTTTCTGCCAGCAGAGGACAGTATAAACACTAATACATACACACTGTATATTCGACTTAACCTCAATCAAAACAACAGCTCATGTAGTCCAGAGAATTGTTTTTTTATTTGACACATTATCTAAGAAAACAACACGTGGTTTCAAAAGATAATTAAAAGGGTAGTTCATATACAGAAGAATCTCAAATGACACATCAATATGAGGAACTAACTCATTCGCACGAATCTTCACTAATGATATTTGATCTAATGAGGAGCAAAAACAGGTGTGTGGGGAACTACAATGTTTATTTTCCAGATGAAACAATTTAGTGAACTTAACCAAACTAACTGATGAGGCCTGACAGAGTCTCAATGTCAGCAGTTTCTTGCACAATAAATGTCACACACATGCGCTCGTGCAGAAAAAAGGGAAACGCAGTGAACAGATAGAGAAGGGCATGCAGTGATCGGAGGAGTCATGTTCACTGTCAACATACATGATTTAGGAGAGCAGTGTGTGACCGGAGAACAGGTCAGTGTGTGTGCTGTTGTTTATTTGTTTTTCATATGTTCATATGTCATGTTTACGTTTTGCAGTTTATTAATTTAATCTGTGAAGCACACACAGACACACACATGCACATATAATATATATTTATATTTATTATATATATATTTATTCTTTGCAGATGAAATTCATAAACCGAAATGTATATAATAATTTTTATTAAGTTTATTTATTCATTTATTTATTTATTTATTTATACACGTGTGTGTTTATTATTTTCTATTTAATTAATTAATTTAAAATACAATTAACATTTTAATTTGTATTTTTACATAGGGTTATATTTTATATTTATAGAATTTTTTTATATCTCTTATTTATTTAATATTATATTTATTTATATTATTATTTTATATAATTAGTATTAAATATTTTTATTTATATGTATATAGGGTTAGGGTTATGTTTTTTTTTTTTTTTTTAGAGATTTTATATATATACATTTTTGTTTGTTTGTTTACTTAATCTTTTAAAATATGACATTTGGTGTGTCATTTTAAAAATGAATTTCCTGGTTTTGCTCATCTCCAAAATATATGATTGCTGAAAAAGTGAAATCTCTGTCAAGTGATTTTTGTGCAAACTGAAAGGGTTTTTGAAGTTTCTCATGACACTGAGAGCTTGTGGATGCAGCACTTCTCCTTCTGAGGGTCTGTTGTTGAAAGCATGAGTGAGGGAGTCTTTGTCATGGACTCGGAGCGTGTGGAACTGAGAAAGCAGACTGAGGAAGCACAGGCCTCCACTAACTCACATTTCTTGAAAGATTGTCAACCGCAGTTCAACATGCTGCCTTTATTTCAGCATAATTCATCTTTTATTTATTAAGAGAAAAAAAGGAATACAACGGCAATGATAATACATCAAATAAACATTTTTAAAGTTATAGGAGAAAATATGAGTTGTCATCAAAGTTTAGGCTATTCAAGTTTTTTAACTTTTCTATGATCATTTTCTCTAACACACACACACACAATACAGCTCATTTAATGCACACTGCTCTTATAGTGGGGCATGTTGTCACACAGTATCTGGATTCATTGCAGTTATTGACTAAACTCTTATAATAATCAACTTAAACTATAGAAATATATATATATATACACACAAATGGAAATATAAAAATGAAAGGTGATTTAAAAATATGATCTTGGATTCTGCTGTTTATTGTGGTGTCGTAAAAAATATTTATAGTAAAAAAAAAAAAATAACAGGAATATACTGAAATAAAAATGAAATACAAATATTTTTGTACTCTTTGTAACAATAAATCAAAGATTTGTCAAACAAATATTTAAAAAGGAATTAAAATATACAAAATTACAAAGCAAAGAAGATAATTAAACTACAACTTAAACTAAAATTAAAGAGAAAGCTGAAAACATAAAAATAAAAGCAACTGTGTAATGCAAAATATGATCTTATAGCAGGTCACACGGAAAAAAATGAAGCTGAATAGGAATATTAAAAAAGAATAACCAACAATGACAAAAATCACATAACAAAATTCAATTGGAAGTCATATTTCATAAACTAGGTGTATTTCTTTGTTTTATTTTTATGTTATATGTAATCAGTAAAAAAAAAAAAAAAAAATAATCATTTTTTGTGACCCATCTATGATTTAGTTAACAAATATCGTAACAAACAAAATGATTGTGACAACCTGCCCCTACCCAAAATACACACAAATCCTCATTTGTGACCCTGGAGCTGGTCTTAAGTGTCAATATTTCAAAATTGAGATTTATACATCATCTGAATAAATAAGCTTTCCATTGATGTATGGTTTATTAGGACCTGACAATATTTGGCCGAGATACAACTATTTGAAAATCTGGAATCTGAGGGAGCAAAAAAATAAAAATACTGAGAAAATCACCTTTAAAGTTGTCCCAGTGAAGTCCTTAGCGATGCATATGATTAATCAAAAAATAAGTTTTATTATTATTTATGGTAGGAAATTTACAAAATCTCTTCATGGAACATGACCTTTACTTGATATCCTAATGATTTCTGGCGTAAAATGAAAAATCTGTAATTTTGACCCTTACAGTGTATTTTTGGCTATTGCTTTAAATATCCTCGTGCTACTTCTGACTGCTTTTGTGCTCCAGGGTCACATTTAAAGAGTTTAAAGTAAGAGCTGTACCACCATACCACCACAAAAACACTGCAGCAGTGTGGTTTATAAATCTATAATCACACAATGCTGTTCAAGAGGATGTGTTCGAGCGCACAATAGAGGAAGCAGCGATTTTCACTCAATACATCCTTCAGATGCTGCTTTCACTTCAGATTCTCATTCAAATGAGTAAATGCTGATTTGTACAGTTTAAAAAGAAGATAGAAGTAAAAAAAAACACAATCCACACGTTTTCCACACATCAAATAAAACCTAACAGTCTGTGCTGGCTTAAAATGTGCCCAGAAACATCCCACATCACTTGGTCGGTTTAATTGGTTTGCCTGGCTTTGCAGAAGTGAAGTGTGTGTATGTGTGTGTGTGTGGACAGGAGATGTTGGATGCGGTGGCCAGTGTGACGTTACAGTCGAGAGTTTGCTGAATAACAGGAGCTCAGTGTTGAGAAGGTCAGCGGTCTACAGCGTCTCAATGCCTCCTCCACCAGGTACATCAGCATTAGCATCCCGTTGACTCTTTACACTGCACAAGACTAGTTTTAACAGCCTTCTGAAATATGACTGTAAAGCAGCTGTAGGAGCACAGGAAGTGATGTTTGAGATCATGTAGGTTGTTTAACATGAGCCTGACACTGTGGGCTTTACCTACAAACCTCCTGTTAAAAAAAAATAGAAAATACTAGTATTCATGCATGTAGTTATAAGTGAAATGGCAAATACTTACAGCAGAGCGTCATGCTTTACATTTAGAACTGTTTTCCCACATTGATTCTTGTGTAAATAAAATTGATATGGTTTAATTAGCTTGAGAGACAAAAAGGACCTAGAAATGAAAACTAAAAATGTTTTTAGACTTAGAAAATAATTTAAAAAATGGTCTAAAGGTTGATTAAATCTATATTATTTTTATTAATTTATTATTATGTATTAGAGGTTTTATGTAGGTTTCTTATCATATAGCCTTAGATTTTAAATTTGAGAAAGAAATTATTTTTTATTATTAAACAGTTGAATTATTCAAAAGCTTGATTATAAAATTGTTTATTCAAATTATTTAAATTATAATTAAATATTTTATTATGATATACAATTTATATTAAATATTTCAAATTATTCAAATGAATTGTTTCTTAACTTTGCCACGCGTGTGTGAATGGTAAACAATCAGATACACAATATCCTTTTGTAAGACAATAAAATAGGTGAAAATTTATTAATATTTTATATTATAATATTTTATTTTTAAATAATATAAATGACATTGTTGTAAACTTAATTTATTAAAATGATTGATTATTTATTTTACAATTATTGAACTTATTCATTTAAAATATTACATGTGGGTTTGATTACACTGACCCATATTTGAGTTTGGTTATTGCAGAAAGTGTAATTAAAAATCAAAAATACATTATGAAAATGATTGACTCGTTAATTTCAAAATGAGAAATATCACAAATGGGTTTGATTACACTGACCTCTGCTGTTTATTTTGGAAAAAAAATACTTCCTAGTCACAGATGATCACAATATATCTGTTCTGAAGCGTCTTTCATGTCTTTATTTTCCGCTATAGTTCTTCCCAAACCCAAATTCCAGTGTCCAGTGAAGATTTCAGCTGGAGACCTCATGGATGAGGAGGAGACGGTGACAAACATAACCCGGGGACGAACGTCAGTGATCTCGAAATACCACAGAAACATTGACAGGAGGTGCGGAGGGTTTGATTTGTATGTGCATCAGAAACGTCTATTTATTAGCATTAAGAAAACACCAAACTTTAAAAATTTATTTTAAAAAATGTAATACATTTTTTTTTTTATTACATTGAAATTCATGCATATTTTGACAGATATTTTCACTCAAAAAAAAAAAAAAAAGTCCAAGCAAGCAACTTTACAATTTTTGAACTACTTGTAATGTAATGATCCTAAACCAACTTCATGAGGTGCATCCTGGGTCGCTTTAAAAAATTTTTTTTTTAGATTTTGTAATTTAGTAAAAAAAACATATATAACATTTTAATTTGTAAATATAATATATGAAAACGTATTTTTTTATTAATAATATGCACTTCTAAAAACGTATTTTTCTTGATTTTCTCAACATTTAGATTTTTTTGCACCCTCAAATTCTAGATTTTCAGATAGCGGTGTCTCAGTCTAATATTGTCCGATCCTAATAAACCATACATCAGTGGAAAGCTTATTTATTCAATCTCAATTTAAAAAAAATTGACCCTTATGACTGGTTCTGTGGTCCAAAAACCCAGAAATAATGTTGTCCAAAAATGGCACATAAAATGAACAAAAAAACAGATGAAGTAATGAAATGTAGCATTTTCTTTGTGAAAATAGTTTCTGTCACTCCTACACCAAATGTTTTGGTGTTTAAGATGATGAGAATGATTGCTGAGTAGTATCTTACGTTCACACTTCAGAAATAGGACAGTGAAGGGGAATTCACCCCCTCTTTTCTTTTCGCCTCAGAGACTTTCACTTCCTGTTGAAGTGCCGTTCTAGACATGCTGTTTGTCACCTAATACTCTCTCTTCCAGCGTCACCAAAGCTTCATCAGACGGTTCTCCACCGGAGCGCCTCGTCTGCACTCAGTCGCCCTCCGGCTGGCACGTCTGGTCCGGCTGGTGGTCAGAAGAGGTCAAAGGTCACACTGAGTTTGGAGAGCAAGAGACGGACGCTGAACATCTCCCGGCTCGCTCAGAAAGCAGCAGCAGCAGCAGGAGGAGTGAAAGAGCTCTACAGGACCACGAGGACGAGACTCAGGACAACGTCCTCAATGAAGAGACGCAGAACATGGAGAAAGATGAAGACAAACAAGTGAGACGTCACCACTATCACTCTAACTAGAGCTTATACTTCATATTAGGGATTTGAATAAAGCCCGAAGCCTAATTCATAAACATTGGCATTACTTCTGGTGCAATGGTAAGTGATTAGATCTGCAGTTTTCAACTGTATATAACAATATGAGTGAAAATATATAATCTGGATCATATGAATAGCATTCGTCTTAATTATTGCAAAATGTGTCATTTAATAAAAAAAGTTAATATATGAATTACTTTTAAAAATGATTATAGTTATTGTATTAAAATGTACATTATTTTTTTTAACGTTATTGAAAAAAGGCACACATTATTTTAATATTTAAATATTTACCTGTGAGATGTAAATCCATCAATTATTTTATTAAAGCGTGTTATCTGTGAGATATGTATTATTATTGTTTTTAAATAATATAAATTGTATTTGTCTCCATTATTGTATTTAGTTATACTTTGATGAAAAAATTACAATCAGGCAATAAAAATGGTGAAAATGTATTATTTTTATTATTTAAATAACACGATTCGCTTTGTATTGTTTATTGTAACAATATTTTACTTCAAAACGTACGCATTATTTAATTGATTACTTTTAAGATGATTTAAATGATTACGTAAAAACAATTATTATAATCATTAAAAATTATTCAAAATAATTCTTCGTAAAGGCTTTAGAGAAAACAGTCTGCTAAATGAATGAATGGAAATGTAATGTGAACTCTGCAGTCCCTTGAAAAAGGGATGCAAGCCGTATCTAGAGACCAAAATATCACAGAGATTTGGGATGTGGACTCTTTTGACTAAAAACAGTATCTTGGGAAGCACAAAACAGCATCCTGACAGTCAGTTACATCTCCCTAACATCATGCCGTCAACTCATTTTCTTTGAGAAATGTGAAAATCTTGTTAAATACTAGCAAGAATGTTCAGTACATTGCATGTCATAACGTCTTGACTTTGTGTGACTGGTATCAGATGATTTTATCGACCACATGGCCCTGTTTTTTTCCACTCAGTGTACAGTAGTTTTACACTGAATGTTAGTGGCTTTCCAGCAGCATTCATGACCTAAGTTACATTACCGCAGAGACGTGTCATGCTTTCAGATTTAATAACTGAGAGGAAATAACAGGCTGTTTTGTCAGCAGGAGCAGATCACAGAGCTCAAGCTGTATAAGATAGCCAGTGAGCTGCTGCAGACGGAGAGAGCGTACGTGACCCGGCTGCATTTACTGGACCAGGTCAGTGCACTCAGTTTTACATCCTTCAAAACAAAGCTTCTTTATTTGGCTTCGATGCTTCCTTTAAGAATCTTTAACAGCCGTGGCACCTATGAAAAATTATTGGATTATAAAAGGATTGCATGATTTAAATTATTAATAAATTAAATCGGTTAAATAATTAATTAAATAAATGGCCATTTATGGTTCCATGAAGAACTTGAAACTTTTAAACATTCCATGGAATTTTATTTTCATATTTTAATATGATTAAATGGATCACAGGATTAATTTTACAATTATTCAAAAAATTATAATTATTATTATTAGCTAATTTATTTATTAGCTATTTTTGTTTATAATTAATAAATGTTTAATTGTTTAATCTATTCATTTTTTATTAATTTTAAAATCATGATCATGTTTTTTTTTTTTAAATTACATTAATTAAATGATACATTTTAAATTATTAAATTACTTGCATGATTAATTTTAAAATTATCATGTATGGCTCCATTAACAATATTTAACATCACTGAAACCTTTTTTTATTTTTTATTAAATGATAACAAATCATTCCATTAATTAAATTATTAGTTTTGAAATTAAGTTATTTAAATGGTTAATTTGATCATAAATGGCTCCATGATGAACATAAAATTATTAAATTGCTAAATTGTTAATTTTAAAAATATTAAATTAATTTAAATATTAAATGTAAACTTTTTTTCTATAGATTATATTTTTTTTTGAAGGAAATTAAAAATGGAACCCATGTATTGCATACAAGTTCTTTATAATGGAAAAATATTTTTGAGATTAATAATCTTCTTCACACTAATAAAAATGGTTCTTTTAAGAAATTATCGCTGAAAGGTTCTTTGGAGAACCAAAGATGGTTCTTCTATCTATAGCATTGCAACAAGAGGCCATTTAGAAAACCTTTATTTTTAAGAGTGTGCATGTGAAGTGAGGTCTGTGTTTCTGCAGGTGTTCTGCGCTAAACTCACCGAGGAGGCTGGGAAGGGGACGTTTCCTGTGGAGGTGGTGAAGGGCATCTTCTCCAATGTGGGATCCATCTACACCTTCCACAGCCAGTTCCTCCTGCCGGATCTGGAGACACGCATGAACCAGTGGTGAGCGCCGATTCATCCTCACGCTTCTCCTCATCCTCAGCTCTCACACTCACCCGCTCACGTCTGCGTCCTCCCACAGGGACTCCACGCCCCGCATCGGGGACATCTTAGCACAGCTCGCACCCTTTCTCCGGATGTACGCCGAGTACGTGAAGAACTTCGACAACGCCATGGACCTGCTCAAACAGTGGACGGAGCGATCGGCGCAGTTTAACTCCATCATTCAGGACATACAGGTGTGTGTGTGTGTCTGTGTGTTTGCATGCTTTTACCTGAAAATAACTCAATAAATAAACTTTTAACAGCAAAGTACTCATCACTTCATGAACTCTTATTCTACCACCTTTAAAAGCATTTTGGTCTGATTTTCCAGTTATATGGCTACGTAATATATCAAATAATTGTATATGTAATATGCAATATATATCAAAATAATATTAGATAGTTTGGTGATTTCTCTTTTCCAGTTTAATATCTAAAAATATATTCGAATATCAAAATAATTTTTTTAATAGCTGCAAATGCATAATATAAAATAATTTGGTCTGTCTGTCTAGTTAAATGGCTAATATATATATATATATATATATATATATATATATATATATATATATATATATATATATATATATATATATATAATTATATATTATATATATTATTATATATATATATTAATATAATTATATTATAATATATAATTAATCTTAATCTAAAATAATTAACATAAAATAAATTTGTATGATTTTCAATTAAATAGCTATAAATGTATATTTAAAAAAAATTTAAAAGGAGTCATGACCCACAATTTTCACTTTTCCACGAGAATCAATGTATGTTATGATTGCCTAACGATTATACACTGGCCGGGAAGCCGATATTTAAAAGTGAAGCGTTTGTTTACCTCAGGGTTTGTAAAATAGCCCACGTGCACGCACACTCAAATAGAGATTTTGATTTCTTCCCCGTCTTGACGTCAAGACGGGGCAGGATATACCATATATGGACACCGCAGCAGGAAGCTCGCCCTTCCCCTCTCCCCCTCATATTCAGTCGAGAAAGACGCTGGAGTAGTGCACACGTCAGTTGCTCTGTGGTTGACTGCCAGAATCAACATGTAAATGTGTTTTCTCTACCAAGAACGGACCTAGCTATCAGAGACCAGTGGATTAAATTCATTTTTAATGACGCGGTTCCTTCAACCCTTCCACTGGCTTATCGTTACGTGTTTGTGCTAAACATTGTACCCCGAAATCCTTCACAAATTTGGGGCAATATCAGGCGAAGTTGGCATCGAAGCTCGGGAAAAGCGCCATTCCAACAAAATAGCCTGCAATTGAAACGGTAAGACTGTGTTTTTATTGCTCTACTGTGTGTAACAAACAGCATAACTGCTAATGCGCTATTGTATGCTATTGCGTCTGTCACTAGACAAATAAACGAAAGACTGGAGGTTAAGTAATTATTTATGTTCCCTGTAAACGGACTGCAAAAACGGACTTTTGACTGCATTATAATGATTTCTTAATTCAGAATATGATCAAGATTGCGTAGGTTGATGTGTTCGGGGAATTTGCCCGTTAATAGTAACATTTAAAGCCCCTTAAATGAACGAAATGACTCGAAAAAAGATTTGTTCATTTTGATGATCGAGTTTGAACAAGAGAGTCTGGCGTTGCCAGATTGGGTGTTTTTTCCGCTACATATTAAGGCCGGTTTACGGTGGGTTTTCGCCTGGAAGGCTTTATAGAAATCTGGCATCCTACTGAACGAGGTTAAACTGAGAGAGCGTGGCGTTCACAGACACCAGAATGAACGACTTCACAGTAACGTTCATCAGGCAGTAATGCGGTACGTTCAGTTCATGTTCGCCCAAAATATGAACGAGTTCATGAACTATCGTTCAATGAACGCGTCCAGGCACAACACTGGCGGGAGTATTAGCTTCGAGGTATGGGGAATGGCTGCTAACGTACTTTGCAAAAAACAAATGACTGAGATCATCATGAATTCGGTTATTGTTTATTTATTGCCTAACGCTTACATGAGGCCCCGTCTAGTTTGTGTGTGTGTGTGCTCACGTCTTATATTTGTGTGTGTGCTGTGCTCACGTCTCATATGAGTAACTTTATGTGCGTAGATAGTTCATATACATGTATGTGTGACTAGTACAAAAGTGAAGTGAGTGAATGAAAGTGAAGTGAAGTGAATATATACTTAGTATATATGCAAGCGTGTTTCATATGTGTGCGTGAATGAAGTTTGATTTAAGCCCTAAACGGCGCCTCATACTTACACACTGGCCGGGAAGCCGGTCGCGTTCATTCACAACTTGCGCCATGATGTCAGTTTGTAATGATATGCTAAAGCGTTACCTGCGGTGTCAACCCCCCTCCTTCCTGCAACCAATCAACGTGCCCCTCATTTGCATTATTATAATGACCGTCCACGACAGCCAAAATATCGCATCAGATCTCGCGAGACAATAATGCCTACAGAAATAAGGGTCTGAGGAGCTCTGTGTTTATTTATTTTTTTCCACTTTTCTTTTTTAGAAGGGCCTGAAAGACTATAATACAGCAGTAGGTATCCAAGGTAATACGAGGGTATGACTCCTTTAAATTTTTTTTTGGTTTTGTTGAATAGCAGTAAATATATAAAATAAAATAAAATAAAAAGTACTCATCACTACCCAAACTCTTGTTATATATTTTTTTTACCAAAATATTTTTTATCCGATTTTCCAATTAAATAACTCTAAATATAGAAACATTTTATAAAATGATTTGCCTGGATTTTCCAGTTAAATAGCTGAAAATATATAAAATATTTTTTTTATATAAAACTGGTCATCACTAAACATATATATACTTAAAATATATATATATACACACATATATACGATATAAAAGTATAGCTATAGATTTATAATATTTCAGTTTTTCACAATATATTATCATAATATTTCAAATGTCGTTTTTAAGCTTGATGAAACACATTTTCCCCCCAGTAATTTTCTGCATGAGAATCCATGAATGGCATGACTTTCTAACACTAGATTGAATGTTACAATGCCGAGAGACCACTGATTGTATAGTAGTTGGAGAAGATGCTAACGACGAGCTGTTGATTGTTTTGTGTAGAGTCAGGAGGCGTGTGGGAACCTGACTCTGCAGCATCACATGCTGGAGCCGGTGCAGAGGGTTCCTCGCTACGAGATGCTGCTCAAAGACTATCTGAAGAGACTCCCGGAGGACGACCCCGACTGCAGCCAGGCCAAGAGTGAGAGATACACACATGTGCTTTCGCTTTTCTCACAAGTCAAGCAACTAATATGCTTACAAGGACATTTTTCACAGTAAACTTATTTTGCACGGTTCTGTGAGCAACTGAACGTGAAGGTTTGAGATCAAATGAAAGTATTGTTTCGTTCCCAACTGCTTTCAGTTCCATAACTGGATGAGTCAGCTGAGATATCACTTCTCCTTCTCCTTTCCAGAGTCTCTGAACATCATCTCAATGGCTGCCACACACTCCAACACGGCCATCCGCAAGATGGTGAGAGACACTTTCACAAGCAAGATGGCCTGTTTTCAGAGTCAGCGCTGAATCCATTTGATCGTTTTTATCCTAATATATTATTTGCATAGTATTTCAGCTTGAAAATGCATTGCATTGAAATAACCAACCAACCAACCAACAATCGGTCCCTAGAAGTCATTAGTGTTTCGCTCTCTATAAATTCTTCACTGGTTTTATATGCATGTGTTTCAGGAGAACCTGAAGAAGCTCATGGAGATCTATGAGATGCTGGGAGGTGAGGAGGACATCGTTAACCCATCCAACGAGCTCATTAAAGAAGGACAAATCCTAAAGCTGGCCGCCAGAAACACCTCGTCCATGGAGAGATACCTTTTCCTGGTTAGATGCTTCTCGCGCCGTATTTTTGCCTTGTTTTCCATCTAAACATTCTTCAATCAAAATGCATTGACAAAAAAAAGCATAAAGTCAATTAATTTAGATTTTTCAGAAATAAGATATGTAATTTTGCTTTTCAAGTAAATGGATTTTAATGTAATGTTTGGGTGAAAAGCATGACATAAAATGATTGGGTTGAAACCACGCCGTCCTTCTCTTTTCAGTTTAACAACATGTTGCTGTACTGCGTGCCCAAGTTCAGTCTGGTGGGCCAGCGGTTCACTGTGCGCACGCGGGTCTGCGTTGAGGGCATGAAGGTGCTTGAGACCTCGAATGAAGACTATCCTCACACTTTCCAGGTGTCGGGTAAAGAGCGAACGCTGGAGCTGCAGGCCAGGTGAGGGCAGACCCATGCAGATATAGAGAACAGCAGAGAACATGTCTGTTTTAGCACATAATGACTCTAGCTTTCTGTGATTCACAGCTCCGAGCAAGACAAAATGGACTGGATCAAGGTATCAGTGTTGTTGAGTTGTTCAAAGCTGCTTTAAATCTGAATTATATCAATGTAAGAATCAGGAAAGACTGGTTTCCACCACAGAAAAAAAAATTAATAAAACATATATAGTGTATGTGTATATAAATATAAATAGTAATAGACTGTTAGGGCAATTAGGTTCTCCTTTTTTTCTTGCAGTTCTGATAAAAAATGTTAAGTTGTGAGATAAAAAATTTGCAATTAGTTTTATTTTATTATTATGTGGCAGAAATTTGTGACTTTATTTTTTCCCTCAGAATCTCATATTTCAGTTTATCATTTTTCTGTCTCATAATTACTATTTTTTTGTTGGCAGAAATAAACCCGTGACACTTAATTGCAATATATAAACTCTCAATTGTGAGAAAAAAGTTTTTTATATTCAATTTTTAGCTTGTCTGTTCAGACTTTTATTCTTAGAATGGCAAGGAAAATATAAACTAAATTATATAAAATGAATAAAGATAACAAAATAAAGATATAGCTAAACTAAATAAAAAATAATAACTATATAAACTAATTTAATTTTTTTTTAGTTGCTAGTTTATATTATTCAGAATTGCAATTAAAACGTCTTTCTCACAATTGCAGGTTTATATCCTGCAATCAAGAGTTGCAAGGAAAAAAATCTGAATTGTGAGATTAAAAAGTTGCAATTACTATCTGATTATCTTTTTTTATTCCCTGGCAGTAATAAGCTTCCATAGGAAAGTTTCAATGTAGACTGTTTGCTTTCTAGGCCTTCAAGGAGACCATTGAAATCTTTCAGCAGAAGAACGAAACATTCAAATCAGCCTCTAAAGAAGTAACGGATGAGGTTTCTGTAAGTAGAAAGAGCAGACCGGTCATGCATAAAGAAGACTGTGGTGGGGGTCGAGGGGGAAATCTTCATTAAAGACACTTCCCTTATCTGTGCTCATGTGATTTTCAGAAAGAGGAGCTGGGGAAGAGAGCCCCGCGCTGGATTCGGGACAATGAGGTGACCATGTGCATGAAGTGCAAGGAGCCCTTCAACCCTCTGACCCGCAGGAGACACCACTGCAGGGCATGTGGATACGTGAGTTTGCATGTATACGTTTATCTGGAAATCTGAACAAGCACTTCCTGTTGAACTCAAAACTCAAAGATGCTTCAGAGATGATGATTGTAATGTTTTGAAATGTGTCTTAGGTTGTGTGTTATAAATGTTCGGACTACAAGGCATCGCTGAGGTACGACGGCAACAAATTAAACAAAGTGTGTAAAGACTGTTACTTCATTCTGACCGGACGAGTGGATGCTGAGGAACCAGTCAGTGGGAAGAAAAGAGGAATTCTTGAGGTTTTGGGTTTTTTTTTCTGTCCGCATGAACCATTTTTGAAATAATCTTGATTTCAGAGGTGTAATGTGCACCCGAAAACCATATATGTAGAGATACCTTACAGATATACCTTACCTTATGTGTAATTGCGACACTCATTGTCAATGTAGTGGATTAAAGAGTTCAGTGCTTATTCATAAATGTAGTGAAGAAGAGAGTAAAACTAATATCTTTGATGCTTTCTTTGTAATACTACAGAGTATCCAAGAAGATACACAAGTACTGTAATTAATTACATACATTTAATCAAATACTTTACACCTGTGCTTGATTTTTTCACTTTCGTTTTCTCTTGACCTTTACCAGATTGAAGCAGCTCAGGTCTCAGGAAACAGTTTCCTTTGTGGCTTCCTGCAGTACAGTACAGACCGAACTAAACCGTTTCAGAGGGTCTGGTGTGTGATTCCGCAGCACGACGCACTTGTTCTTTACCTGTATGGCGCTCCACAGGTGAGAGATGAAGTGTAGTCAAGCTCACATTAATTACCCTTCAATAATGCGATATAGACAAAATGGAAATGACTAAAAAGTAATAAATACTTTAAAAAAAACACATTTTGTGTAGCTTCCTTTACATTAAGTTAGCTTGACAAAGCAATGCCCTAGCAAACCTCAGATCACCTTTGTAACCCCTTAGCTACACCCGTCACAAATTATAAGTACAGAATGTGCATTTGTTGAGACAAATGTCTGAGGATTTCAAAATAAGTCAAGAGGAGATTGGTTTTCCTTTGCTGTAAACAAAGCTTGGTTCTCATGAGACTAGTATATTCGTATCGGAGCTTATGCTAAGGCCACGGGTCCACCAAAGTGTTTTTTTCGCCAGCTGAAAACAACCAGCTTTGAGCATTTGAGTTTTTTTTTTTTTAACCTTGAGATGCTATGGCTGCTAGGAAATAAATCAACGCCGAATGCTTAGCACTCGGTGCAAAAAAGATGCTCAGTGCTCGGCACTCTCCTGCTGTTTTAAAAAGAACGCTGCGCTCCCATTGAGAATAACCGAATAATACACTAGCCATGGGGAAAAACACATTGGTGGTCCTAAATCATCCATCATCCACTGGAACACTACTCTCTTGTGAACATGCATACAACAGTTAGCAGTTGGATATTTTTCTTACACAAATGCAGAAGCCTTTATTAACCCATCACAGCCGTGTGGATTACTTTTTATGATGGATGGATGTACTTTTTTAAGCTTTAATATCTCAACCCCCATTCACTGCCATTACAAAGCTTGAAAGAGCCAGGGCATTTTTAATATAACACAAATATTATTTGTCTGAAAAAAGAAACCCATAAACACCTAGTATGTCTGGAGAGTATATCACGGGGTCATTTTCAGCCTTGAATTAGACCGGTTTCTCTGCGATTTTGTTCTTAGGATGTCAAAGCCCAGTGTACCATCCCGCTCCTGGGTTACCAGGTTGAGGATGTCCAACGGTCTGTGGATCATCCTGCCACCAGCTTCCGTCTGTGCCAGTCAAAATCTGTCCATTGCTTCACTGCCGACACAGAGGAAGTGAAACTGCGCTGGCTAAAAGTGATACGCAAGGCCGTGATCGGGGAGATTCCAGAATGCCAAACACCAGTCGATGATGACCTTGTCAATGGCTGCCATGAAGACGTGCCTGATGGTACCTGAAAAGACTAGGCAGTTTTCCATCTAACACGTGTAACTCAGCAGAATAGAATGTGTTGATTAGATTGTTAAACCTTGTGGAACAGATTGGATTTGTTTGGGAGTGTATAAATAGATTTTTCATTGCATACATATGCAGACAGTTGATTAATATCAGATATTTTAATGTATTATAATGTCAACCTCAATCAGACTGGTAAAAACAATCAGTGTGTGATTTATGTAAATCATTATATTGTCTTAGTTTACGAAAGTTTGTTCGCAGACCAATCTCAGCAAAGTCTGAATTATGCTTTGTGATTTATTAGCCTTTCTCTTTGTGACATCATGTTTTATGTATATTTTAAATTTGTAATGTTAATATGCTTTTTGTCTTTGCAACTGTCCGTGAGATTTATGCACTTTATTGCTTTTTGTAAAGTAGGACATTGACATTAAAATTAATTAATAAAGATTAAGCTCTATCGCCTTAATCCTTAGACCTCTCTGTTGCTACCCTCTGAATCTGTGGAGACCGGTTTCAACACCTGAGCAACAGCCTAGCAACCAAAAAGAATGCTGTAACAACAACATCCTAGCTACCATCTAAAATCCTATAAACAAATTTGAATAGCAAAGCAAACACCCTAGCAACCACTCAGAAAACCGTGTGCCTCTTTGGGATGGCACCACGAGGCATTATTCACTTGCAGAACTTCTGGAGAGAACATATGTCTGAACTTGCGAGTTTAGGTATATTGGTGATGTGCCAGTGGTTGTCTTGTAGACAAGCATCATCAGTACCTTGAATTTGATGTGAGCGGCTATTGGCAGTCACTGCAAACTGATGAAGAGAGGTGTGATGTGAGCTTCCTTCGGCTCGTTGAAGACCACTCTGGCTGCTGCATTCTGGATCAGTTGCAGATGCTTGATAGTACATGCAGGAAGGCCCGCCAAGAGAGCATTACAATAATCAAGTCTGGAGAGAACAAGAGCTTGGACAAGGAGTTGTGCAGTCTGCTCTGCTAGGAAGGGTTCAATCTTCCTAATGTTGTGTAAGGGAAAACCTGCAGGACTGAGCTGTTGTAGCAATATGGTCTGTGAAGCTTAACTGTTCATTCATTACAACTTCAAAGTTCCCGGCTTTCCAGTAGTTATTGTTGATGGACCTATAGCTACAGTAGCTGTATAGAGAGGTTGTGATAAAGTGCTGAGACCACAAGCAGTTCTGTCTTAATAAGGTTGAGTTAAAGGTGATGAATCTTCATCCAGCCAGAAATGTCTGTCAGGCTGCAATGCAAACAGCTGCTGTTGGATCATCTGGATGGAATAAGAAGAAGAGTTGAGTGTCATCAGCATAGCAATTATAAGAAAAGCCATGCTTCTGAATGACAGATCCTAAAGATGACATGTAGATGGAGAAAAGAAGTGGTCCAAGCACTGAGCCTTGAGGATCCCAGTAGCAAGAAGTTGTGACTAAGAAACCTCACCCCTCTAGAGCCCCTTTCACACTGCACATTGGTCCCGGAAAATTGCTGGAACATTGCCAGATCGCCTTCTGTGTGAATGCAAACACATTCCGGGATTGATTCCGGGATTGATCCTAGTAACCTTGTAACATTGCCGGGTTCAGTGCCGGAATGAGCTCTGTGTGAACAAAAGCCAGAACCAATGCCATAAAGGGTGTGTTATAGTGATGACGCACATTATCGTGCGACTCATTACCGGGTGTTTGGAAGGTAGATTAACGTTCGCGATGCAAAAATATATGCAAACTGTAATGAAGCAGAGATCAGTTAGCTCCTTTATATCCACGCAAAAGCTGAGATCTTTTGGACCTTTACTGGATGTATGTGAACGCACACACATATTCTGGGAAATCACTGTCACTGTGAATGAACCAAAATCTAACAATCCTGGAACAATTGCCGGGACACATTACCTGTGTATTATCTGGAATGTCAGTGTGAAAGGGACTCAAGACACCTTGAAGGACCTACCAGAGAGTTAAGACTTGAACCACTTGAGTGCGGTTCCTGATATGCCCTTCTTCATGAGGGTGGACAGGAGGATCGGGTGGTTAACAGTGTCAAAAGCAGCAGACAGATCCATCAAGATGAGTACTTAGGATTTGGACACTGCTTTTACCAGAACAGTGCAGTCTCAGTTGAGCGGCCGCTTTTGAAGCCAGATTGGTTGCTGTCCATGAGGTTGTCCTGTGCAAGAAACATAGAGAGTTGGTTCAACATAACTCACTCAAGTGTCTTTGTATTGAACCGGAAAAGGGATAAAAGTCTGTAGTTTTTTAAAAGTGTTGGATTTAGAGAGGGTTTCTTAAGCAGTTGGGTCACCCAAGCCTGCTTGAATGCTGTGGGAAATTAACCAGAATGAAGAGAGGTGTTGATAATGTGAGTAAGCATGAGTATAACTGAAGAAGAAATTGCCTGAAGGATTTGAGTAGGGATAGGATCAAGCGGACAGTGTGAGGTTAGAAGTGATGACGAAGTGGTCTGAGTGTTGTCCATTGAGCAGTAGCGTGTGTAGATAAGGTCCAATTGGTTACCTGATTTGTGAGTAGCTGTAGTAGACATGCTTTAGGTCAAATGAGGCAAGCAGAGTGTTAAGGTCAGCAGCCTGTTGTTTATTTAGGTGGATGTTGAGGTCACCGAGTAGTACCAGAAGAGTACTGACCTTAGGGAAGTTTGAGATTAACACATCAAGCTCATCTAAGAAGTTACTCATTTGATCTGGGGGACTATAAATAACTTAATGAACAATGGATTGTAACAGGGTGGGTAACAGTAATGTGTGTGATTCAAATGAACTGTTGCTGGTAAGAAATGCTAGACTATCAAATTTCCATTCTTTGGAAATAAGTTGACACGTCCCTCCATTCTTCCCAATTAGCCATTGGGTGTGGGAAAAAGTGAAATTAGTGATAGATGACAGAAAGTCTGCTTTGTTTACCAAGCAGACTGCCAGTTCTGGTTGATTTATATGTTGAGGTAGAAAGGAAATTCCCATTAGCAATGAATGGTTTTAAGCTAATGTCTTAAAGAAGGAGTAAAACTGGAATTACTACAATTGAACAAAGGCTTACCTCAACTCTGCTAACTGATTTTCTCGCTTACATGTTCAGTGATGTAGAAGTAACCAAGTAATCGGCAAAATCTCTGAAACATGACTAAGGTATATTTCATCCCAGAAATGACCATAATGCCATTTTTACTTGTCTTCATGTAGTTGCAAACCTGTATGACTTTCTTTACTTCTTTGGAACACAAAATAATAGTTTTTGATAGTGATAGTCAATGGCATAGCAAAAGCTTTGGACCCCATTTATTTTTATGTTAATGGACATAAAATAAATAAATAATAAAATAAAATAATATCTTCTTTTGTGTTCCACAGCAGAAAGAATACATTAAAATTAATGCAGAAAAATAAAATGAAAAGAACTGCAAATTGAGATGAATAACTGAAACAGACTCATTGACAGTTTATTTACAAAGCAATTTAATATAAGTCAAGTCAAGTCTGCTTTAAAGCAATTTATAGCCATTTTTCTGTATATAAAATAATTGCTCTACCTGATTGAATAAAACTAAAGCTTACAATTAATAATTATTGTAACCAATATCGTTTCCATTGTTTCCTTTTTATTTTTGATAATATTTCTTTAAGACAAATCTAGAAAAGGGTGTTTCCTTGTACAACCTGGTGGTCCCCATGTTTACATCGCATTACCAGATACAAACTATTCCTTTTATCTTAGAAACTCACCTTATTATCATTATTAGACACAATTAAAATTGCAATTACAGAATAAAATAATAAAGGGTGACAAATAAATGTGGATAGGGCATTTCACCCATTACATCTGTAAATAAAAACATTTGCATGATGCAGCATCCATGCTAATAGGTCCAAGTCATATCAGAGACAGAAATAAAATTACTCCATCTCGAAACGTATGCAGATAATCTAAGCAAAACTAACCGAATACCTGAAAACTTCTCCTGACTTTTGCTATTTGTAGCTTTATTATGGGCATTTAAAATGACCCTATTCTTAAAACATGTAAAAATTTATTTTATTACAGTGCAAGATAACAAGACTGCAAGTATTAAAAACAACACAATGCATGATATAGAATTTAGGTCCATAAAAAGCTTTTTGGTTAAATTCTAAAAATACAGCAACTGAACACTTGAAAAAGCGCTTTTTTAAAATGCAAACACTAATGTACTTCATTGAGGAAATGTAATGTTTGTCTTCAAGCTGAACGTTTCTCCACTCCCTGTTTAATGCCTAGCACCAAGTGTAGGAACCAGTTGAACTGCACAGTCCAACCCTTGTCCCGGCAGATCTCGATTTGGTCCAAGAAGTGTTGTTTGGCCTCTTCCTCGGAGCGTCCGACCGTTAGAGCTTCCCGTATGTACTCGATGTCCTCTTTGCTGGTTAGCTGAGGCATGCCGGTCATCAGCATCATGGAGAACAGGATGATCAGCAGGTTGGTGTGGTGTCTCAGAGCCAAGTAGGCCTTCAGGCAAACATTCTGTGATGAGGGAGAGGGAGATTACGTTTGGTCACAGCAGAGTAGTCTGTTGCCAACAGCTCAAATTGTAGGAACGTACCTGAAACTGGAGGAAATGAGGGCTGTTTTTTTTGCCTGTCGTGCTCATCACATAGAGAAAATCAGGAGTCAGCACAAAAGGAACTCGCTCCTTGCTGATCCCCATGAAACTCTTGTAGTTTCCAAGTATGTGACCAAAATCAATGTGGAATAGGTTGCCTAATTGAAAAAACATGCATTTTGTTATTGGTCCTTGAACTGATTAAAGATACATTCAGGTTTTAATACAAGTTGAGCTCAAATGCAGCATTTGCATAAAAAAATGTGCATATCAAGGTTGTACAATGCAAGCAAAGAGAGCACATTTTTGCAGGTTGTAAAATTCTGAGTTTAAAAATGACAAGAAAGCACTTATTTGTCTGTTAAAACTTGTACATTATTTGAGCAGTAAAGCTTTTTTAAAATCAGCATTTTTACTGTCGTTTGGGGATTTTAGGGTTTATAGTATTAAAAGGTGTAAAACTGATAAGAAAAAGTTAGATTGTTTATTTATACAATTTTACGTTAGTAAATTATTTTTTTCTACACCAAAACCATAATATATATATATATATATATATATATATATATATATATATATATATATATATATATATATATATATATATATATATGTGTGTGTGTATGGAATATGGAAGACTTAAGCTTGAAATACTGAACCCTAAATATATATATATATAAAAAAAAACATTAGTAATTAATATTATTTTATTATTTAGGGTTCAGTATATTAAGCTTAAGTCTTTCATATAATATAAATATTGTTTTATTATATTATTATTTTATTTCAGCTTTATTTCAGAAAATTGTTTTTTTTAACAATAACAAAACTGATTCACTTCAATTTGTAAGTACAACACTGTGTGTGAGTACTGTATATACTGTATATATATATATATATATATATGATTTTTGTTTTGCTAAAAAAAATTAAAATGATGCCCCAAATGCTGTCGACTGAGCTTAACTTGAACAGAACCTGAAATATTCCTCTAACAGCCATTTCATAGCGGAGAGATTCCAGTAATGACAATAATTACCCGTCTCTGTAATCATTATGTTGTCATTGTGACGATCACCGATGCCCAGGACATAAGTTGCCACGCAATACCCTCCACAGGAGAACACAAAGCGTTCAACAGCCTGCTGGTGCTGAAGAGGTGGTGTGGGATGGAAAAATGCACAAACATATCAGCAACGCCTGACCTTTTTCACATTTGCATAAAGCAAACACAGACATATTAACAAGCAAACTTCTGACGTAAGACCTAACCCCCTTATCAGAAGCTGAACTTTACCAAACCTGTCCACGATGGTACATGAGTGTTTAAAAATAGCACACTGGAAGTGTGTAGGTGCTGTGTTTTGTCTCCACAAAGGCAAACCCCCTCAAACAAAGACTCTAATGCGACAGGAAGTGAGAGATTTCCTTCCTCTTTTGCACATACAACAGTATAAATTGAAATAATATACCTTGTCCTCATTCACACACTTTTCACGAAGCCACTGGCTGAGGATCTCATCTTTAAAAGCTCCGGTGTTCCCGACAGTACTTTGTTGAATGTTAGCAATAGTAGTGGCATCCTTCACTATTTCAATCATTCCTAGAAGAGGAACATGAGGAATTCACCATTTTATTTGACTCAATGCTGTGTGCAATGCATTTACTTTTTCATTGCTTAATAACATTGAGAAACACATCAACCACCATTACCAATTTTATTTCCAGTGGAAATACATCCATACGGTAACAAGGAAAGATCCAAAGACTCCAGTTCCCAGATAGACTCCATTATCAGTAAAATCTGAGAGAAACAATGGTCTATTTGAGAGACAGCACAAATAATGTTGGTCAGGACTGCTAGCATGCATTAAAAATGATGTCTACCTGTAATATCAGCATGTCCTGACGAAGGTCATCCCCATCTTTAAAGATGATCCCAATCGTGTCACTTGACAAGGTGGTGGGGTCAGCTCGTTTGAACTGCAGCCACAAGGGTTTCTTCTTCGATGCCATCACTTTGCATTGTTCAATCTACAATTCATAATATGGTGCAATAATTAATGGGTGTATTATCCTGGACTATTGATGAAAAAAAGTGTTTTCTAGAGGATTCTTTTAGAATTATTTTGCAAGTAAAATGACTTAAGATATTACATTGTGTTTTCTGAAAAAAGAATCACAATTTAGTTTGTTTTTGTTTAAAACAAGCAAAAAGATCTGCCAACGGGGCAAGAAAAATAATCTTGTTTAGCCTTCGAATTAAGATTATTCTTCTTACCCCATTGGCAGATATTTTTGCTTGTTTTAAAGCAAAAAAATGTATAAAATAAATGTTCACAATTTGCTTGTCAATGAAATGTATCTAAGTTCAAGAATTCTTTTATATTTATAATAGAAAACAAGAGCAAGTAAGAATTTTCTTTTTTTTTTTTTGTGTGCCGTATGGTTTTACGTACCACAAGGGCCCCTGCCCGTAGGCCTGGGTCATAAGGCACTTTAAAGCTGTCTGGCAACCCTGACGTCTGCAGAACTTCCAGTTTCTGACGCAGCTGTAAAACAACTACATTGTTCCCACAACATTAGATATGTACTACATTTGCCTATTGCAAATTTGCTAGGGACAAACACTGCCTGTAGTTATCACCTTGTGCTGACACATCATACTTTTCCGCAGACATTAGCTTAATCTCACGAGTAACTTTTTGCAAGGCCTCTGTTATCTCCACCTGCTTCCTGAAGTCCTGCAGCATGGCTTCACCACAGCCACGGAGGTAAGCTTCAAGTATTACGGCATACCTCTGCTGATAGTGCATGGATTGAGCGATTTCGCTACGCAGGAACCAGAACAAGAAATGGCCAATCCGCTGGCTCTGTGAAGGAGTCACAGGAGTTAAAGCCAGAAACTCTTTAAAAAGACTATAGATGAAGGATGTGGTTCTGACTTACTCTAAGCGCACGTTTGAGAAGAAACCGGGCAAGTGCACTGTCATGGTACGGTTCGAATTTTACAGCCTACAAAACAAATAAGCAGTGACAAAGATTAAGATTTTGATTTAAGATGGCTGATGCAACACAGGGCAACTATTTTAGCAATATTTCTTAGGCACTTTTCCATTGAGAATGGGTAACAAATTTCTAACTGGATATTTTAGATCGGTTGTGGGCCCAGCAACATTGCTCAAAAAGTTGCCGTGTGTATCATCAGCCTTTGAGTTGCACAGGAATGTCCCATTACATGTAAATGTTTACTTTGCATGCTGATTTTAATAGCCAGCTGAAGTTTATTTATTAATGTTGAGTTGTTATGTCTGAGCAGTTATGCAAAAGCAACCTCAGTGTGTTGTAAATACCCAAGCCTCACCTGAACAAGCTGCAGGAGATACCGCAGGACATCGTCATCTTCCAGAGTCTCCAACTTCCGGACGGCCAAAGTGCGCACATTTTCATCAGAGAAGTGGCAGTCCAGTAACTGTAAAGCCAAACCCACATCTAGCGAGCTTCGGTCCCAAACAGTGCACCTTTCGATAAGATGGTGCGTTATTGTTACAGCCTCTTGTTTGCCCCACTTAACTGAGGAAAGAAACTTGGGATAGGCTTTGGGATCCTTCATGCACTCTTGCCGGAAGTGCCAAAGCAATTCTTTATCTTCGGAGCTAAGCGGATGCAAAGGGTCGGTAGCAATTATCTGCTCGAACTGTTTGCGCAGATGGTTGGGCATCTCTCTTTGCCCTCGCTCCCCTTCCTTTTCCGAGTCCGGAGAATCCTTGCTTTTGGGAAGAGCCACAGGGTAGCAGTACTTGTCCAGGAGAATGGCAACAGCCATGGAGTTGTCCTTGTCCGGGTTGGTTGCGGATGTGAGTTTGTCTGCGTTAACGCTGCTGTTGTCTTCACTCTTCTCAGGCATCTTCCACATGTGCAAGATGAACTCTCCTTGTCTGAGCAAGGAGCGGTGGTCCACCAGTAGCAGGTTGACATAGTACAGCAAGCGGCTCTTGTTTTTGCATTCATATTCCTTGCACGTTTGAGTCTGCGCTTTTCCACAAGACACCTGCAGGCTAAGTCGGGCACCTTTGGGCAAATCCTTGATCTTTATGTTGAACTCCAACCAGGTGTTCCAGAGTACCTCCTCGGTGAAGGGTTTGGAGGTTGTCCTTTCTTGGGCCAGCAGCTGTTGTCCGTGGAAAATACTGGCTTCTACAAACACAATCAACTCGGAATTGCGTGGCAGCACTGGTATGTCAATCCCCAAGATCTTCACCCTGAATTTACGATTGCAGTCCCAAAGGGAAATGGTAAACACCTTCTCGTGATCTTTCTCAGTGATGGTCAGTTGTTCATGAGTACCAGCGACTCCAGTGCAGTCATCGACCTGAGACCAGTCCTCTTTTTGCACCACATCTTGTTCTGGGTCTGGAGGATGCTCTAAAACCAGATGGATCTCTTCACCATTTTTAAGGCACTGTCTGATCCAGTGGAAATCTTTGATGGCGTAGTTGCCATATAGGTATTCCTCTCTTCCACAAACCCTCAAGACAAAATCGGATTCACTGACATCTTCCGATATGCCTAAAATTGCTCGCTTTTTACTTATCTTGGCAAAGAAGCTCTGAAGAACCTGGACAGGGGTGTCATCTATAGACACCTTAATAGTCTGGCTTGTTGTGTCCTTGTGTATCACTACCAGGATGTGATTGTTGCTTATTTTGCTCAGCAGGTATTCAGGGAGAGGCTTTGTGGTCATCCATGGATCCATCGAGTAGAGTTTGGGATCTCGATCAGACAGCTCAATTTTCCGAGGGGTCAGCAGCTTTCTTCGCGTGAACTCCAGTTCGTCGTCATGGACGTTGCTGACATCTGTAACATCATATCCGATTAGGTGGTTCAGAAACCGTTGATATTGAAGCGAATCCTCAGAAGGCTGCGTTCTAACAACCAGGTGAATCTTGCCGACCTCTTTTCTCAATGCCTTCCAATATCTGATACAGTCAAGGGTTTGGAATACCTGCTGCTTGTCGTAGATCTCATACCAGTTGCCTTTCTTCTGGTAGAGCAGCATGCAGTGGTCTGGAGAGTATTTTTGGTAAAATTCAGGACACAATTTAGTGGTTACCACTCTGTGCCAAATCTGAACCTTCACCTGCTCTACCGTCCAATTGCCAGTCACGTCTATTTGCAATGTGTCTGGATTCCTGCTGTTTTTATTGGTGGTGGGAAGTACAAACTCTACAGCTATCTGATCCGTCGATACAGCTGAGTTAGATGTAAATGCTTTCATCTTTCTTCTTCTCCTCTTGTTTTCCTCTCTACGAACTACTGGTGGTTCTTCATCACTGGCTTGGTGTTCCATAACCAATGCTAAATTTTTAAAAGAAATGTTTTTTATTTACTATTTAGGACTAAGGCTGGTTATTTTCATGCACATATATTAAAAACCAACATAGATCACCATCGCAATATTTTGACAATTAATGATTTACATTCTAACTATTAACCCATCACCCATTCTAAATATTTGACAATGCATGAATAATTATTTATACATAATAATAATAATAATAAAATGTATAAATATAACAATTAAATGATTAGACCTGAATAATTTCCCTCAAAAAATAAAAAATAAAAAACCTCCATCAACACCAGCTTTTAAAATAGCAGGTGGACATAAAATATGTTTCTGGAGGAATCACACATCAAATATGACTTTTTATTTATCGAGGCATTTCCAGATATTTTATAGAGACATTTCTAGGTGTATTCTAGTTGTTACGGGGTTACATTATCTAACACACCATCTAATACGAGTTAACGTTCACTTTATGCAAAGGAAGTAAGCAAAGCAGGAAGCACAAATGAGCTAAGCCCTTCAAACAACAGTAACAATCTTTTTTTTTTTTTTTTTAAAGCAGAAAAGTTCCCAAATAACGCAAAAATAATGTCACTGCAATCAGTTTGTTTCCTACACCGAACAGTTTGCTAGCGGAAACTTTGAAAGGAATATTTCCATGTTGTAGAAACACCCAGCAAATGCGGAAGTTTCTTACATTAATAACACTCTGAAAAGTGTTATATTTACAGTAAAAACACAAGTACTTTATCTATGGTGCAACGTCACTGTTGCATAAATTAATAAGACAAACTGATTATAACACTGACAGATCAGAAGTAACGGTTTTGCCGGAAGATTGCCGTATGAAAGCGGAAAAAATAATAAAACTCACCGTTCAGCAAACGCAGAGCCAATGACCCTGAACGCGGTCGGGTGAATCCTTATGCATGGATGTAACGAAACTCAGTACAGACCACATGACAGAAAAACGCTCTTATTCCAGCAGTTATTAATCGAAAATAAACGCGAGCAGTCACAGAAGCGCGTTTCTCCTCCTCTCATCATCTGATCACGCATGACGGATTCAGCTGCTGCTCCCATTGGCTGGACACATATTGGGTCACTTTCTACATCGAAGAATACATGGTAGGATATGTATTTTTAAATATGCAAATATGTTTTGCATAGAAAAAACGGAATTTAGATTTTATTACGATACTTATTTTTAATGCAAAGTTTATAATGAATTTTAAGTCAGGTATTTTCAAGTTCATGTACTCAAGAATCGAGGCACCGTTCTTTGCACTGACCTTGCGTTATTAATTTATTTTTTATAATGCATTGACACTTTATTTGGACTGGATTTGCAATAACAACCCCTCAACATTATTATTATTTTTTTTCATTTTATAATATATTCTTATTTGTCAAATTGCAAAAGGATATATATATTTACATTTTGGTTTCTATTTAGTTGTTTACTTGTCAACAACACAAAAACTAATGCAAGCAAAGTTTTAAGATCTAATTAAAGTTTTAAAATCCATATTATTCACCCAGTGTGTCAAACTTTCACTATGTTACTTGTGCAATAGTGTCCTCTAGTGTTAGAGTTCGAGGCACACATTAATAATGTAGATATATATATATATATATATATATATATATATATATATATATATATATATATATATATATATATATAGTAGCTTAAATTATTATAAAATGTAAATAACTGTTATTTAAAGGTTATTTAATGCCTCTGACCGTCTAATCGGCTGTAAATATCAGCTCAGCGACTGTTTAGCCATACAAGCATGACATTTTAAGATTTCAGATCATTGCAAAACACCCCATTTGCATTTCCTTGCTATTGCAGCGCATGACAGAAGTTCCCAAACGTATTACTTCATATCTTTAACCAACAAAAACAGCAGACTACTAACTTATTATTTAGGTCAATGTGTTTTTATACTAGATTAGAAAAATTAATATTTAATGGCCCCTCAGGCTTTTCCCCAGTCCATTATAAGTAACATATGATCTGAAGAACAGACGTCATTTACAGTGCCTTTCGCACAGCCAATCAGAGAGCGGCTACAGCAGCAGCCCTGTGATTGGCTGAGGACTTGTCTAGACGTCATTGAGGGCTCAGCCAGGGATTGGTCAGACCTTCCTATTAAAGACATACACAGTCATGTACATTATGATAAACCTTGATAAATCATTTTCTTTACTAAAAAGTAAAGTTTTGAAGAAACTATTTAAACACTCCTTGAGCTTTGTAGTAAAATTTTTTTGCACCCTCAGATTCCAGATTTTCAAATAGTTGTATATCAGCCAAATATTGTCCAATCCTAAATTCAAGTTCAAGTTCAGGTCTGCTTTATTGTCAATTTCCATATGTACACAACATACATACAGAGAATCGAAATTGCATTACTCTCAGACCCCGGTGCATACAGATAAAATTAACATTAAAGCCTAAAAATCTAGATCAAATATAAAATGTAGATACAACTATACAATAAGGGAATGTAAAAAAAATAAAAATAAAAATAAATAAATAAATAAATAAAAATAAATAAAGGGCATATAATAAAATTAAACATAAAGTTAAATAAAGCAGCGCAAGGCAAATGACAGATATAGTGCAAATCAATGAAGTGAACAACAGTGCAGATAAAAGATTTTTAGTGCAAAAAAATCCTTTATTAAAAATACCTTATTAAGTCTGATTAAAGTGACAAGTGACAAAGGGCTCAAGAGCAGTTATTTTATTTAACTGACTGATGAGGTAGTGGAATGACGTCAGTTCCATGCTGAATGAGGTAGTGAGCAGACCAATGCTGCACAAAGTGACTAGTGCATGCCATCATATAATTAGTGTGTGTGTGTGGGGGGGGGGGGGGGGGGGGTCATAGTTCAGTGGTGCCTGAGGCAGAAGAGGGGAGGGGGGGGCAAGTTCGGGAGGGAGTTCAGCTTCCTGACAGCCTGGTGGATGAAGCTGTCCTTCAGTCGGCTGGTCCTGGCCTGGAGACTCCGCAGTCTCCTCCCTGATGGCAGCAGGCTGAAGAAGCTGTGAGATGGGTGAGTGGGATCACCTTTGATGCAGAGGGCTTTGCGGGTGAGACAGGTTCCATAAATGTCCTGGAGGGAGGGGAGAGAGACACCAATGATCTTCTCAGCTGCTCTCACTATGCGTTGCAGAATCTTTCGGCAGGACGAGTTGCAGGCGCCATACCACACAGTGATGCAGCTTGTCAGGATGCTCTCGATGGTGCCTCTGTAGAAGGTGTATGATAGGGGCCTGGGCTCTGGCTCTCCTCAGTTTGCGGAGGAAGTAGAGACGCTGTTGTGATTTCTTGGCCAGTGCTGCAGTGTTTTCAGTCCAGGAGAGGTCCTCTGTGATGTGCACACCCAGGAACTTGGTGCTGCTCACTCTCTCCACAGTCACACCGTTGATGGTCAGAGTAACGTGCTGAGTGTGTGCTCTCCTGAAGTCTACAACAATCTCCTTTGTCTTCTCCACGTTCAGAGAGAGATTGTTGTCACTGCACCACTCGGCCAGGCAGCTCACCCCACTCCTGTAGTTTGTCTAATCTTCGTTGCTAATGAGACCCACCACAGTCGTGTCATCTGCAAACTTAATAAAGAGGTTGGATTTGTGTGAAGGTGTGCAGTCATGGGTCAGCAGAGTGAAGAGGAAGGGGCTCAGCACACATCCTTGGGGGGCCCCAGTGTGATGGTGCTGGATGTGTTGCTGCCGACCCGTACTGCCTGAGGTCTTCCAGTCAGAAAGTCCAACAGCCAGTTGCACAGCGAAGTGTTGAGCCCCAGCTGAATCAGTTTGTAAATGAGCTGTTGAGGGATGATTGTGTGAGTGCTGAGTGGAGGGTAGTGGCGATGGCATCATCGGTCGACCGGTTGGAACGAAATGCAAACTGGAAGGGGTCCAGGGAGGGGGGGGGGGGGGGCAGACTTGATGTGGTGCATGACTAGCCATTCAAAGCACTTCATGAGGATGGGGGTAAGTGCAACAGGACGGTAGTCAAACCATGCATCAATTGAAACCATGCATCAATTGAAAGCTATTATTAAAAAATTATCCTTATGACTGGTATAGTGGTCCAGGGTCACATATAGTTATAAACCTTATAGGTTTATAGATAAACTAAGGCTATCCTAAAATCACTAAAAGACAGTCAGTAAAATAAACTTAAAATTAAATTGCATAGGGTGTGTGCAACAGTCCAGAGAAAATTTTATTGTCTTTGACCATCTTTATTAATTAATGTAATATTTACTACATACTAAATAAGTACAAATTATTAAATCATAACATTATATTCTCTTGAAAGAGGATTATTGTCCTAAAATTATACATTTAATATTCTACTACCTTACTATCTCAGCAATAGCAGTATCCCGAAAATAAATTCTTAAATAACAATAAACGACTTTTCAAAATATCATGATGAACTGACCCCCCCCCCCCCCCCCCCCCCACAGTAAATAAAATGCAATAAATAATTAAGGGGTTAAATAAGACATAAAAAAAAATCTATTTATAATTATATAATATAGAATTATATTTTTTCAGAAAAAATAGTCACGCAAAACATAAAATTAAGAACTTTCTGATAAAACAAATGATCAGTATAATTTAATACATTTCTGTTTCGTCCATTCGCTTTCCCGTAAGCGCCACACCTCGCCCACGTCTAAGTCACCGTATCCCCTGATTGGCCAGTCTACCCCACTCGGTCCCGCCCATTCTGATTCCGTCACGCACCCTCCTCAGCGACGGCGGTTGGTTGAGAGTCCGCGCGGCGGAGAAGGAACAACAGAGCTGACAGCAGCACGCGACTCCAGTCACGTCAAGGAGAAGATGGAGCAGCACACAGGCGCCGCGGAGTTCAACATCTTGTTAGCTACTGACTCCTACAAGGTGAGCAGAGAGCCCCAGCCGTGCCCCGGTGTGCTGTTATATACCGGCGAACCCGTGAGTGAGAGAAAAATGAGGGAAAGAGGACGAGAAATGAAGGTGGTTTCATCCTTCAGGCCGTTAACGGTCGAGTCGGTGTCAGTCAGGTCTGTAGGCCGAGTGTGTGTGAGGAGAAACGATACGTACATCTTCATCTTTATTGCTCTTTACTATATGTATGTGTCTTTATGTATATAATAACGGATCACGAGTGTGAATTACTCCTAAAGGGCAAGAGGCGCGTGTCCTGAGGGGCATTTCCCTTCAGAAGCAAAACTGAAAGCACATGATTGTTAAGGAAATGAAAGTACTGCACAATGGAATCAGATAAAGTTGATCAGCATTAAGTGTTTTCGCTTATTTAAGCGATGTAATATAACGAAGATATATTATTTTGACTGACAGCTGTGCAACTAACCTACTACTAGACCTAGATATTTAGCAATATTCACCGGTATGACAAATTCTGTATAAATTGCTGACATGTTTTATTCGATTTAAAAATGTATCTTAAAATACATTCGGTTTGCATTGAAAAAAAAAACAAATTTCAAAATGCAACACGTTTAGTGTTATTATATTGCAGAACAATTAAATGTGATGTCAATTTATTTATCAAATTTTTTATATGAATAAATTGGACCGCAATGTACATTTCAATGTAAAGAATATGTGTAGTCTAACACTGTTATGAGACAAAATTAATCATAAGGGAAAAAAATGAAATTAAGCTACAATAGATTTTTGTCTCCAAAACCAAAACTTTCTATATATATTCTATATATATTTTCTATATATCTATATCTATATATATATTTATTCAGTTATATATAAAATTCAAAAGTGACCATAGATTAGTTTATGATGCACTCTATTGTAAAATGATTTTCTATCTCACATTCAGTAAGCTGTAATGTTGTAAAAAAAAAAATGTTCTGTAATGTTCTGAAATAGAAACTGAATATACTGTTGAATATAAAAGATTCATCATTAAACTGAAAGATATAGGGGCAGTTATCTATTGAAACTAAAATACTTAATTGAAATTTAAAAACTAAAAATGTTATAATGCAGCTGTCGAAACAAATGAGAAAAAAGTAGGTTAGGTTAATGAAATGACTCGCATTTAGTATTTTGCAATGTAAGTTGTACTGCTGATGTTTATTCATACACCATATCTGTCAAGTCTTGCCAACATGTGAGGCAACCAAAATGTTTATCTTCCGTTTAAGAAATGATCAAACGCAAGTATGTCATAACCTTTGGATCCTTAATGATCTTAAAATATCAATTGTATGCATGTTTAACTATAAGTTGTGGCTCACTTTTCATCTCAACCCATCAATCTCTGTCCATGTGTCCAGAGTTGCGTCATTGTCTGCTGTTGTGTCTGTTATGTTCTGGATATGGTCTCATCTTGTTTATCTCATCTATGTTTATTCAGTGTATTCTTTCACCACTGCTGCTAGAGGACGGGAGTGGATGCCTTTGTCTTTTATCCTCCCACCTCGGATGTAATAGTATTCTCGTGTTTCGCGTTGAGGCTGATAACACGTTCATTTAGCCTTTTAAAGGGACGCTTCATTACTTAAGGATCCCGCAGAGGTCATTGGAGGGTCAGAGATCACATGTGGGAAATAGCTGGTTGTTCCTTGATTATTCCGTCTTCTCTCTGTGTCTTCTTGATAGTTTGTTGATTTTCCTACTCTTTTGTTTCAGGAGTCAGTTCATGAGTTTTGGCCTTGTGATGCGTTCGGTGTTTACTCTCCATTCAAGGTTTTGGCTCTTATTGGAAACAGGGTGAAACTGTAGAAGCAAGTGACATTTAGAATAAGAGGTGATGAGAAGGAAGTAAAGATGACACCAGGAATGAGAAAAGGGTGTGGTTAAGATTTTATGGTCGAATACATATGGAGTAAAATCCAGTACTGCGCGATAGAGAGCATGAGATAGTTCGGTGATCATTTATAGTTCTCTAGAAACCTGAAGAATGTGTTCAGATTTCAACTTGCAAGCATCCACTCCCATGAAGCATTGCAAATGACAGAATGAATGGGTGTCACTTTCAAACCTTTTACGCTGTCCTTGTTACACAAGTTGCATGTACTTACTATTATAATAAAAGCAAAATATGCATAATTAAATTCAAGTAACTAGGGCTGTGAATCTTTGCGTAGGCAGCGATTCGATTCACGATTCATAGGTTTTCGATTCAAGAACGATTGTGCAAATTTAGAACGATTCGATTTGATTATAACGATTCGATTCTGCATTCTTTAAGTGCATTCACAGGATTATTTAAATGATTCTCCTAAATTCTTGAAATGCTTAGTTAGGGGGTAAATAACAGTAGCATTTATGGACCGAGAACCATAGGTTAGAAAAAAAAACAAAAAACTTTTGTCCATTGTTAAATGCTAGTTTAATGATGCTATGGCATGACATGGCAAACGTAAAAATGTATGTAAGCCAAGATTTTATAAAAGAGCTTTAAAAAGTATTCTGTATATGCTAACATTTTGTTACACCAGGGGCTATCATTTCAGAAGTGACAGAAATGTAAAATACAATCATTTTAGGTATGTGTTATGTATGTGTTATCATAATTATAATTATTATTATACTTTTTTGGGAATTCAAGGAATTCTCTTCTTTTTTATTACTTTTAATTAGCTGTAAGAAATCAAATACACTGCTGGACAATAATCAATCATTTGTAATCAATAATTTGTTTCTTAATAGCAATTTTATGATTGATTTAATTAATTATTATTTTCATTTTCTGCACAGAATAAGGTAGAAAATATACTTTATAGTTTCCGTACTGTAATAAATTATGTCAAATAGCACTGCATCATTCATACATTTTATTTATTGTGTTTTTTTTCTTCTTAACATTTCATCAGTTCATTCTGCTTTTATTCAGTTTAGCTGCAGATAAAGCCTGGCACGTCTATGAGAGCGAGAGCACTTCTCTTTCAGTGGGAAAGCTTCTTTATCTCATTTTCACAAAAAGAAAAAGAAAACACAAAAGAAAACTTTTCCTCTCCATCAGCGAATGATGATTCTGAAAGAAAACGCGCCCGATGTCTGTTTGCTAAAGCAACAAACGCTACTTCCATGCATCTGATTATCAGATAAACTTCGAGCTCTTACTTCAAGGTCGTTGTTAATGCTGTGGTTATTTTAACAGTTTCCTTCGTACATTCGGTTCATCAGCATTGTTAAAACACATTTATCATTCAATGGAACTGCGATTTAGAAACTTACATTTCTGCTCTGTCCATGCAATAAATCCACAGCTTTCGACTGCTCAGGTAACACCATCTGTAAGATGCAGAGAGCCATTGACAAGCTACAGAAAAGTAAAGCTACTTCCCTCTAGTATTACTGGCTACAAGTCCTAAGGAGAGATCACACATCAGCTGCCGTCAGAGGCAAACGGAGCGCGAGCGCAATCCTGTGACAGTCTCGGGCGGATATAGTGGAGCTCGTGAAGGAGAGAAGTGAGGCACAAACACTGTTCAAGGTCTCCATTAATTCTTGCTTGTAGTAATTTAATGTGTATATATTTTGAAATCATTGAATTTCTATAGAAATCGTGATTCATTCAATTCTTAGTGTTTTAAATCGATTACTGTCCGAGATTGGTGAGTCACGATTCAAAAATCATGTTTCAAGATCGATGCATATACATCGTCAGGGTTTGCAAACGAGTTAATCGTTACATCTCTACAAGTAACCCTAAGCCAAACCCTAATCCTATACCTAACCATATAGAAAGTACATGTAGTTAATTAGGGGTTGTAGTTAACATGTAGTTAATTCAATGCATTGGTTTCTATTTATTTGTAATTGCTTTTGAAATTTACTAGCAGGGTAAAAATTCTGCTCAAACTGAAAAAAAAAGTTGAAATAGACTCCAAAGCTTACCTGTTTTCTGTTAAGGTATAATTTAAAAATATGTCTGTTGAATAGTTTTTAATGCACAATATTGTGAATGATTCAGATTTTGCACTGTACCTTCAATTAATTAAAGCATAAAAATGTCACCTGACAGCAGTAAAACATATTTAAAGAATATCAGTTTGCTTTACAGATACTTTACGCAGTTATTTGCACCGTTACTTTCCAGTTACATTTCGGTTACTTTACTGAAAGTAGAAAAAAATCGAACAAAAACTAAATTGAAATTTCACACTGTGCACTACTTCTTAATACTTTTTCATACAGTCATAGTTTTCGTTTGTAATTCTTGTTAAACTTGTACCTCCTCAAATAGTTTTGTTGCACATCTCAGTATGAAATGTGATAAATCTCAGAGCTTGATGGTTCGTGGAATCGTTTGAAATCCCTGTGGAGAAAATGAATCTGTAGAGACCTTGACTGCATGTGCACGCTCTGTTGTATGTGTAATGTTGATTGACCAATCGATGAGCACACTAACTTTAGCACCATAAAGGGCATTCACTGGGTTTTGTTTTAACAATTCCATCTGGTGTTGCATTTTTCCCCTTTTATCCTCAGTTGTCAACATCACAATCACATGGTTGTGTTGTCCAGGAGATTTCAGGCCTTTACTGACTAATTGCTCCGCTTACGAACATCAGATCAGGTCAAAGCACATGCACATCTGGATTGTTCAGTTTTACAACTTGTTTATGGTGTTTCACTTTTCTTTCAGTTTGCCACACCTTAAAAAAGCTTCTTATACAACCTCCGTGGCTGTTTGCCTTGATCTGAAGCCTGTTCTGTGGCATTGCCGTGTCCTCCGTGCACACAGCCAGTTGTTGCGCATGCCTTGACCGCATGCAGCTGTTCACATGAACGGTCTGTTCCAGAAGGGAGAGGACCCTAGTGGGACCTCCTCGGCTGCTGCTCCACAAGGATTGCTGCCCTTTGGGAAAGTTGGAGGGGGGAAAGCTGCATTTGTTCTTGGAGTGCAGGGAGCAACCGCAGTAGCTGTCAGGCATAACCATGAGGGTGCAACCTTTTCCCAGGCTGACCCGTACGCAAGGGAGCAGCCAAAAAGTGCCAGGGAAAGGTCAGCATGCACAAAATATCAGAAGGGAGCTTAGCAGGTTGTCTGTTTGAGCTCTAGTGTAACTGTTCCTGTAGTTACATTCTCAGCATAGAATGTATTTATATCACAAGATATAATATCGCAAGAGGGCAAACAGGACTTAATAATCTAAATAACTACAACCTTTTGTTGCACAAAACTGGTTCTTGTGTTAGAAAGGCTCAAAAAAGAGCATTTACGCACATCCCAGAGCACTCCCCATTCACAAGTTCATATTTGTTTGATTAGAAATAGTGCAGTGTTTTTTTCTTTTGCAACTTTTAAAGGTGAGGTATGTAGTTTCTGTGCTAGCTGGTGACAGCTAGTGGAAAAATAAAACAGATGAGCATTGCAAATGCTCCTCACACTTTTACGATTGTTCTCATCCTTACAGTATCTCACCATTTTATCTGGTGCTTGACAGTAAAGAGCTCACATTCATGGCAAAAAAAATTTAGTTTGCCTTACTTTGAGGAGGAATCTCAACTGAAACCCAAATTCCTTCAGTTCTCCATCTGTCTCTGCATATTTTGGTATGTCGTTGAATTTTGGCTTACACTTCTGTAACCAAATCAAATTTCCTTTCCTGTGTAATGTGTGAGTTGATTAAACACCCTCTGGTTTAATACAAGTCTGTGCTTTTGTTCTTATTTATTTTCGTGATACTTCGCGTCAGTTAGATTAATAGTAGTAGCAATGTCTGCCTAATAATATGTTGCTGGTGGTCTTGAATTGCTGGCAGACCAGCTAGAATCAAACCCAACAGCTGTTTAAATTACAGGAAACTGTGTGGACACAGACGCACCCAGGCTTGTTGACATCCATTACCATATTTGCAATGTTAACACAGCCGTGCCAGAGGATTTCTTTCAGTTTATGAATTGTATGTGACATGTTGTAATTTCTTTCTTACAGGTCACACATTACAAACAGTATCCACCCAACACCACCAAGGTGTACTCTTACTTTGAGTGCCGCGAGAAGAAGACAGACCCTACCAAGCTCAGAAAAGTCAAATATGACAAAACGGTCTTCTATGGGCTTCAGTACATTCTCCACAGATATTTAAAAGGTACGTAGGACCCGGCTGTCAGCACTACTATAGGCTGCAAATGGAAAACGCAGCCTTGCTGGTAATTTTGGCTTGTGTTCTCGCTCAAGAATGCTGCATGCCCTCCAAACTTAGTCATAGTCAACCCGAAAAATAATAACATAAAAATGACTTTCTCGTGATGGAGCCAGTGTTAAATGACCAAACTTTGATGGTAGAGTTATAAGCTAAGAATATAGCAGTTTGAGTTTAAGACGTGTCTGGTTTGAGGTTGTTGTTCTCGCATGCCGCTCAAATGTGCCACTTTTATAAAGGAATTTTGCCTATTTTTACACTGAAAAGGATTTCATGGTGCGCTGGCGTGAAGGCTTTAGAAATCGTGTGATAGGATGAAACAAGACAATTGAACATCTGCTCTTTCACCCACAAAAGACAGCTGCCCTGGTCACAGATTCAGTCTGGATTCTGGAAATATACAAATACTTACGTTGCATTACTTCTGTTTCTGTTGTTATTTCTCTTTAATATGTTGTTTATGCTTGAATTTGTCCCCTAAATCTCAAACCTCAGAATTAGTTTTGCAGATCACTGCATCCTTTTGTAAACTTGATCCTGTTAAGAACTTTTAAGATTCAATCAGCGATTGTCTTCATAGTTTTTCCACACTTAAATTACAGACGTTTTTAGTAATTTTATACCAGTGCTATTTTAATAATTATTATTAATATTTTGAATCAGTCAGTTTTTATATTTTATGTTTTCATTTTAATTTTGGTTGAAGTTTTATAAATTTTATTAGGTTTTGTTTATTTGATGAATGTTGTACTTTTTTGTTTATTTTATTATTTTATCACATCAAGTTACCAAATCAGAACAAAATTTCACGTTGATAAAACGGCAAAATGGTGCTTTGGCAACTAGCTGAATTATTATTATTTTTTTAAAGTTAACTTTTATTTTGCTTCAATAATAAAAATGTATTTCTAATGGTTTCAGTTTTATTTAACTATAATAACCCTATTAACACACACACACACACAAAAAAATTAAGTCACAGTATCTGCTTTAATAATACATCTAAAATGTATTAAAACACAAGAAGAGCTGCTGTTTTATTTATGAGGATGCTGTACCTTTAAGACAGTACTGGTAGGACAAAGCTACACTGAGCAAGGAAGAGTCGATAATGCAATAAAGCAAGGATGTAGGAAATGTGCATTTTAACACACACACACAGGGACACACCAACCTCTCTCTTGAGTAGTGTCTTTTCCTGTATTGTTCAACCACTTCCTTGAGGTTTGTGAAGCTCTTCTTTCACAGTTGTCCTGTCTCTTTTTGCACTCACAGGACAGGTCGTCACACGAGAGAAGATTCAGGAAGCAAAAGAGGTGTACCGGGAACACTTTCAGGATGATGTGTTCAATGAAAAAGGATGGAACTACATTTTGGAGGTATGGAGAAACTCACCTCTGGGACATTTCTGTCTGTGCTGTGTTTTGTTCCATCGGATGTTCAGTCATGTCTTGTCACTGCAGAAATACAATGGTCACCTGCCCATCGAGATCAAGGCTGTGCCGGAGGGAAGCGTTATCCCTCGTGGGAATGTGCTGTTCACCGTAGAAAGCACAGATCCGGAGTGTTACTGGCTCACTAACTGGGTAGAGGTGAGACACGACCCTGAACCGATCCCTACAGTGCATTTACAATCATTTAACACTAATCTAAGTTTACATTTTGTCTGTATATGAGTTTGATTTTCATAAGAATACATATCTATGGCTTTAATTTCCATTTAATTTCCAGTTTGGATGGATCGGGCCAGTATAAAAGAGTTTAGGTCATGTCTAGTCAAACAAATTTATAAAACAAATTATAATATTAATAATCTAATATATGTGAATAGGATTTTACAGATGGTAAGGCATTATGCAAGTACGAAATTCACAAATTCTGTGTTGTCTGTTTACATTTTTTTGTATTCTGTTTTATGATTGAAAATGTTGGAAAATACTATGAAACTACTGAGCCAATGGGAATATAAAAAAAAATTAAATCCTATGAAAATTATTATTCCTGAATCCTTGAAATTGCATTACCATTTTAACTCTGTTGTTATCTTTTTATATAGAATATACACTTATAAACTAATCATCTTTATCCAATTTACTGATTTGTTTTGCATTCACCCAAAATATAAATCCGAAATATAATTCACGCAGATCCAAATAGGAATAATTCAGTCATAATAGTCTAAATTCTTTTGGCACTGTATATTAGCCACAGAACACACAGATTTCATGAATCACTAGTGGAGTAAACCGTAGGGTGCCCATTTTGGCAGCATGATCCTTTTTTGGTTAATAATTATATACAGTGCTTTAAGTGGGCCGGTACGCACCGGTACTCAGTACCGCCACTTCCAAATATAGCTCTTGAGTGTACCACCACCTCTCCGTGCGCCCAAAACGTGCTTTTAGCGTACCGTTACGCTCATTTGGACATCTGTTTTCATAGCGGTTTTAATCCTTTGCCTGCCCTGCGCTGCCGCTTTTCAGAGCGCCCTTCACAATGCATGCTTCCTAATTCGTCCCACCGAGAGCAGAGACTACATTACCCATATACCCTTGAGTTTTACAAGTGAAAAGCGCATGTGTCGCTTTTGCCGTTGTCAGTGTCAACAACTCGACGTGGCCGGAGAGGGTGTGTGAAACGCGCACACTCGGCTCGGTAAAAATACAAATACAGTGAACAACACTTATATGCTCTCCTGGCTTCAGACTCTGAGTACTAAAAGAACACTGTCAGAATCAGATGACTCGCTGGCTGACACCCCACCAAGCCTGAATTATATCGCTGCAGGTCAGACGCAAGCTAAAGAAGTAATGCAGTAGCTCTTTCTAAGGGTATTTTTTCAAAATCCTTTTGAACATTTTATTTATGTTCAGTAGCTCTTTCTAGCTCAAGCAAATCCACAAACTAATGAAAGGATTTATAATTTTTTATTATAAGGTCGTCTGTTGACTGCTGTATATAAAACCCCTTCAATATAGTTGTTGTTATCTCAGGGGATGAGGGGAGTCATTAAAAAAAAAATATATATATATATAGGCTATAATAGAGTACAGGCACCTCTTTTGGGCCACTTAAAGCACTGATTATATATAATCAGGCATGCAGTTTACATTTCTTACTGTAATGACTACAGCATTTTCCAAACTTTTCCGTATGATGGACCGGACAAACTTGCTGTAACAAAGTCAAAGTCAAAGTCACCTTTATTTATATAGCACTTTAAACAAAATACATTGCGTCAAAGCAACTGAACAACATTCATTAGGAAAACAGTGTGTCAATAATGCAAAATGATAGTTAAAGGCAGTTCTTCATTGAATTCAGTGATGTCATCTCTGTTCAGTTAAATAGTGTCTGTGCATTTATTTGCAATCAAGTCAACGATATCGCTGTAGATGAAGTGACCCCAACTAAGCAAGCCAGAGGCGACAGCGGCAAGGAACCGAAACTCCATCGGTGACAGAATCGAGAAAAAAACCTTGGGAGAAACCAGGCTCAGTTGGGGGGCCAGTTCTCCTCTGACCAGACGAAACCAGTAGTTCAATTCCAGGCTGCAGCAAAGTCAGATTGTGCAGAAGAATCATCTGTTTCCTGTGGTCTTGTCCTGGTGGTCCTTTGAGACAAGGTCTTTACAGGGGATTTGTATCTGGGGCTCTAGTTGTCCTGGTCTCCACTGTCTTTCAGGGATGTAGAGGTCCTTTCTAGGTGCTGATCCACCATCTGATCTGGATATGTACTGGATCTGGGTGACTGCAGTGACCCTCTGATCTGGATACAGACTGGATCTGGTGGCCACGGTGACCTCGGAATAAGAGAAAAACAGACTAATATTAGCGTAGATGCCATTCTTCTAATGATGTAGCAAGTACATAGGGTGTTATGGGAAGTGTTCCCGGTTCCGGTTTACCTAATTAATGCAGCCTAAAAATCCTTTAACGGATTTGGATAATAAAAGCATATTAGTATGTTATGTGTAAGCCAGGTTAAAGAGATGGGTCTTTAATCTAGATTTAAACTGCAAGAGTGTGTCTGCCTCCCGAACAATGTTAGGTAGGTTATTCCAGAGTTTAGGTGCCAAATAGGAAAAGGATCTGCCGCCCGCAGTTGATTTTGATATTCTAGGTATTATCAAATTGCCTGAGTTTTGAGAACTTAGCGGACGTAGAGGATTATAATGTAAAAGGAGCTCATTCAAATACTGAGGTGCTAAACCATTCAGGGCTTTATAAGTAATAAGCAATATTTTAAAATCTATACGATGTTTGATAGGGAAGTAGGCTTTCTAAGGAAAGATTGCGATCAAATAGCACACCTAGGTTCCTAACTGATGACGAAGAATTGACAGAGCAACCATCAAGTCTTAGACAGTGTTCTAGGTTATTACAAGCAGAGTTTTTAGGTCCTATAATTAACACCTCTGTTTTTTCAGAATTTAGCAGTAAGAAATTACTCGAAATTACAAAAAGCGACATACTCGACTTCTTAGGATTTAGTGTCAAACCTGCTGAGTCATGCTGACAGTCTGACATCCAGCCACACCTGTACGAAATACTACACCTGTCACCAAGGGAACAGTTTGAGTCTTTTGTATAGTAAAATCAGCTTTATTTGAGTTCTTTTACAGATGACTCTTTGGGCTTTGAATGTATGGCAAATATGTTGTCATGCTTAGCTGGTAAATTTAGTCTGTGTGTGTGTGTGTGTGTGTGTGTGTGTGTGCGCGCCCTTGGCTCTCAGTACACTCTGTCACCCTCTATCTGTTCTCCACTGATTGCAAACACGCATCATCATCCTTTATGATGACCATGGGAAGGCACTGATGCTGACGAATAACTGAACTGTTTAGAGGCTTTTCAGACTCCCAAGGCGACATTTAACTGATAATTAAAATATTTTGTATAAGCTTCTCTTAAACCTTCATCCTTTGTGTTGTGAGGGTGAGCAAGTCACATGCTGGCACATTAAAGTTAAGAGTCATGTGACCCGGCGCTCACACTAGTGACCCTGGCAGCTTGAAGCTAATCTCTGATGGCAGGATGCACATCTGAGCACAGAGACAGAGTTTTGGCGGCGTTGAACCATGACTCAGACTTAATGACATTATGTATGAAATTTACTCGATAAAGAAGCAGAAAACCCACAGATCAATGCAAGAAAACTGTTTGGGTCACTTTGTGGTAGCTTGCAGATTTTAAGTCGGTGTTTAAGTCAAGTTTGCTTCTTATTACATGCCAAATTTCAAGTGCCAAAATCGAGTAAAATGGTTAAAAACCATTATCAAATCACAAAGGCTGTTTAAATTATATAAGAATATATATTCTGACGAGCTGCTGTGATTTGGGTCATTTGTTAACGCAACATATACCACTTTCCAAATCTGTAATGAGAATTGTTTATAAATCTGTTGCCAACAAAAGTAAAAACTTGAAGGGCTCCCTGTGGTTTTCTACCAGAATAAAAGCTCCTTTTATAATGTTTGAAAACAAAGAACAATATGTAATTTAAAGTGCCCCTATTATGGGTTATGAAAGGTTCATAATTGTATTTAATTGTCTTATAATATGCATTAACTTTTTTCCATGTTTGCTCCCAAACGATTTGCTGAATGATAAAATTTTCCAAACCCTCCTTTGCGTGACAATAAACTGCGGTGATTGGTCTGATGACACAGAACTCCACATTAAAAACATCAACAAAAATTCACTATTCATCGACACATTTCTAGACCATTGCTAGACATTTAAAATAGTTATTGTTGCTGTTACTAATTTGTTAAGTACTCATTATTTCAAAATAATATTTATAATAATAAGAGGTGGTTCAGGTTTCCTTCTTTGCTGTCCTTAGCTGTTTACAAGCCTGATGTTCCTGATCTTATTTAAAAAAATATACATCTTGTTTCATTAGGGCATTTTTTTTTTCTTTGACATGACTTAAATTTTTGATTGACATAATTTTATTAGGTTAGCGAGCTATTGATTAATGTTAACTGATAGCCGATAGCCATTGTTTTAAGAAATTACAGATTTAATGCCCACTTTTCATGATCCAATCAGTTCCCGATGGACAAAATCAAAACCTTTTTCTCACTGAATATCTATAATATCTATAAAGTTATTGAAGTAAAATGGGTTGCAACTTTGATTGTTCAGAGACTACAATGAGAAATGAATTAAATCATTATGAAATGAGGGTTGTGTGGGTTTTGCAGCCATGGTTTGGGGCAAAAAAATCATCCAAAATTGACAGAATACCAGTCATTGCATTAAAAATCACTGTCCTAGAATCTCAGATGTTTAGATGAGTTGAATCGGGTTCATGAGACAGGGACACCAGGATGTTCTTGTGCCCAAAGGCTTGTGCCCAGGGCTTGTCAGGGTATGTGCGCAGTATGATAATATTGACTTGACCGGCTGGTCTTTAACAAAGCATTTCTGCCTAGCATCCCCTTGTATGAGTCCATCAAACCCTCTGTGGAGTCTCTGTGTTGACTCTATGACACATTCCCAAGCACTCGGGTCGCATCAAGCTTTATGGATTCAGTTTCCAGCTGACTTCACTTTTGTTTATGAGTTAGAATAAATTCGCAACTTTCAGATGTGATGATACATGAGGTATAAGGTTATTACTTGCATGTTCAAAAATGCTAACAAAACAACGAGTTTCTGATAGTTTAATGTAATGAACTGTTGAAATGATGCAAAATTGTCTCCTCAACAGACTATCCTGGTTCAGATCTGGTATCCCATCACCGTCGCGACAAACTCGCGAGAACAGAAGAAGATCCTGGCCAAATATCTCATGGAAACGTCTGGAAGCCTGGAAGGACTGGAATATAAACTGCATGACTTTGGCTACAGAGGGGTTTCCTCTCAAGAGGTGATATTTGTGTGTTGCTACACCTCATCTGAAGTGCTATAACTTTAGAGAGACGGTTTACTGTTACACAAACCCAACAAATCTGATTTAAGTACATGCATGGAATGTCTAAGTTGAGACTCTATCCAAGTGTCTTCTTACTCGTATTCATAACATTCAACTGTAAATGCCAAGCATTTTATTCATACAGTACATATCAAACATCATCCACCCTGTAATTTTCTCTTGACGGTTTAGTTTCTGGACTAGCTGTGTTCATACTTACGTCTTGGTTTCAGACGGCTGGAATCGGCGCTTCTGCACACTTGGTAAACTTCAAAGGAACAGACACCGTGGCCGGGATCTGTGCTATCAAGAAGTACTACGGCACCAAAGACCCGGTTCCTGGTTTCTCCGTTCCAGCTGCAGAACACAGGTGGAACAACTTGAAGCAAGCGCTTGATGATAGTACATTGCATTGCAAAACAATGTGAACTTGCCTGAAGAGTTTCCTTTTACCGTGTCACATGCGAGGTATAAGATAATGTGACCTAAGGCATTCTGGTTAGTTAGTGCTGCACCATTACACTTCACATTTTCTGCTGACAGCGCACTGGTACATAACTACCAAAGACCAGTGTTTCCTCACACTCGATCTGTTGTGCAATTTTTACTGTAGTAAATGGAAATGGAGTTCTGCACTAGTTTCAGAGGTGCTGGTTGACATACAGCATGTTTTATACAATGCTGCCACCTAGTGGTAGATATCATAACTCGAGTACAACCAGCACAGTGGGAGTAATGGAGTAATGTTTTTGCAATTTTGTTTTATCTATAATATATAGCTATTTAGTTTGTATAAAATACAATTTTAATTAAAAATGTTTTAAATTTTTTTATCTGTAATGCTGACAGATGAGTGAATAGCCAGGAAATTGCAGAAAATCACATTTTAAACTTGTTATTTAATAATCATAGAAATTATAGTAATATTATAACGTTGTAATAACAATTTAGTTTTTCGAAATTATTAATATAAACACACACACACAACATATATATGTTATGTATGTGTATTTGCTTAGAAGTTTTATAGTGTAAGTGTAAAAAAAAAAGTATAATATCCGTAAAGTCTATAATGCTAGCACACACTTTACATATGTAAGCATTACAGAGTTGACGGATGAAAGAATACAACTTTGAATTAACATTGTATAAAAGTATAGATGCATAAACGCAGTGGTTCCCAACTACGTTCCTGGAGGCCCTCCAACACTGTACATTTAGCATGTCTCCTTAATCAAGCACTCCTGATTCAGATCATCAGCTCATTAGCTGAGACTCCAGCTACATCTGCATTAATCCAGAGACATATGAAAACGGCATTTTTGTTTTAAAACACTCTCCATCCACATTAGCATTTTCAAACGTTTTCCAAAAGTGTCTCATCCACAACTGAAACATCAGTAAACGTTAAATATGCTTTCCGCGCAAGTGTAAAGCCTAAAAGAAAAAATATATATAGTGATATGAAGAGTGTACAAAGTAACACATCTATAGCAATAGTGTGAAAGTGCATAGCACATAACGTGCACAAAACCAGAATAACACAGATATTTATTGGTATGTTATATGTCACATGACTAAACTTGCTTCATCGTTTTCACAGTCTACACTACAACACGAAAACGGCTTTTGTAAATTATCCAATGTGGAGAGCATTTTCAAAAAGCTGTTTTCCGTGATAAAAATGCCTTCTCAGTTTGGATGGAAGGCCAAAACGGAGAGAAAAAGATGCATTTTCAAACAAAAACGTATTGAGTGTGGACATGGCCTCCAAGACCAGAAATGGGTGTGTCAGAAGAAGGAGACATGGAAAATGTGCAGTGTTGGGGGGCCTCCAGGAACCACTGGACTAGAGCGTACTTTTATTATATGTACTTTTATACAATTTGAATTAAAACATTTTTTTTTCCTCTGTAAAGTGGAACAGGTATTAGTAAGTAGTAGTAGTTATAATAATAGTAAATAGAACAGTGTAGTAGGAATAATAATAATAACTTTAAGTTTTTTCTTAAATAATTTAGACAAATTTTCTTGACGTTGCGTGGTCTCACTGATTGTGTCTTTGTGTTGCAGCACAATCACTGCCTGGGGAAAGGACCATGAGAAGGATGCTTTTGAACACATCATCAAGCAGTTCCCGTCTGTCCCCGTGTCTATCGTCAGCGACAGCTACGACATCTACAACGCCTGCGAGAAGATCTGGGGTGAGGACCTGAGGGGTCTGATCGAGATGAGGAGTGCAGACGCCCCGCTGGTGGTCCGACCGGATTCGGGAAACCCTCTAGACACAGTGCTAAAGGTAGACACTATCGCATCCAAAAGCTGATTGATTATTCTAGAATTTGTATATGTCATGTTTCTATATATATATATATATATGTCCATTAAGTCTATTAAATCTTATTTTCCAGGTCCTAGAAATTTTAGGAAAGAAGTTTCCTCTGGTTGAGAACTCTACAGGCTATAAGGTGCTTCCACCCTACATCCGAGTCATTCAGGGCGACGGTGTGGACATCAATACTTTACAGGAGGTGTGTATGTTTTCCAGCTCATGACTGTATGTTATATGAATGTAAACTCATTCTGTGCCCGCTTTTGTTCTACAGATTGTGGAGGGCATGAAAGAGCACAGATGGAGCATCGAGAACATCGCGTTTGGCTCAGGAGGAGCACTGTTGCAGAAACTGACCCGAGATCTGCTCAACTGCTCTTTTAAGTGCAGTTATGTGGTGACGAATGGACTGGGCGTAAGTGTCGAGCGATGGAAGATTTCGCAGTTCCATTCGCTGACTTCAGTTTACAATATGTATTGAGAAAATAAATGATTCATTTATGTCATGTTGTTAATTACAGGTCAACGTCTTCAAAGACCCTGTTGCAGACCCCAACAAAAGGTCAAAGAAGGGTCGGCTTTCTCTTCACAGGACGCCGAGTGGAGATTTTGTTACTCTGGAAGAGGGGAAGGGTGATCTGGAGGAATATGGAGAGGTGTGTGACTAACAATTAATCAATAAAATGAATTATTTAAATGTATTTGACTTAATACTAATGAGGAAAAAAAAATGTATTCACTCCCAAGTCCTTAAATGGTATTAAATCAAGTTCGAGGCTATAACATTTTTAAATACCTTAAATGGTATAGCACAAGTATAATTTTAAGAGGTCTTAAATTTGGAGAAAGAAAAACAGGAATTGGGATACAGCCTAATATGATTAATAAACTTCAAAAGGCTATGGTTTAAATGTTCAATGTTCAAACATTCTGCAGTTTCAGAGCAGTTTGCATTCAATGAATTATATGCATTTATGCCAAACAATTGCTTAAGATTCACTGTTTAGAATTTTATGCTTTATGCTGTTTATATTGTGTAATATGTTACAGATGGTTGTAAGACTGTGTTTTTATCGCCGTAATTTGATCAAGCAGCTGGAAATAGTTAACCATTGACATTTCAAAATAAAATATTCATTTTTATTCAGTATTTCGAGCTTGTTCATAATTAAAAGTCCTGATTTAATGCAGAAAATCTTTTTATTTAGATTTTTTATGATTGCTACTGATTTTCAGGTTATATTTAAAAAAAAAAAACTGTATGACATTTGAGTTAACGTAAATTCTTGAATATCTGAAATTAACATTTAATATTTAGATGCTATTTATTGCTTTTCATTAATATAATTTGTACGTATGGATATATTAGTGCATTATCGTAGGTATGTATGTATTAAATAAAACATGTCTTGAGCATTTTAAACTTGCATTTTGAATGCGATTGAATGCATACCTGATTAATGAATTAAAACATATTTTGAGATCGTGAGACATATAGTCTTCATTTTGTTTGTGCAGATATTCAATTTAGATTTTAAAAGCTCCTTAAAACCCTGATAATTGCCTACGGTCATGTTTTCAGTTCATTTTGACCGTTTCTTCGTCTCTTTGCAGGACTTGCTGCACACTGTGTTCAGAAACGGGAAGATTGTGAAGACGTACACCTTCGATGAGGTCAGAGACAATAGCAAGCTGAAGGAGAGCGAACTGTAGGATCTTCTGCTGTGAGAGCGTCTCCCATCAGCCCTCTCTCACACAGTTACCCCATGCTCAGTGTACAGATCTGTTCTATGTTTCTGTCAACTGACTCCACTATGCTTCAGTGTCTCTTTCTAACGGCGGATGAGAGCAGTTATCATGCTATTTAAATCATTTAACTGTGTATTTGACCAAGTGTGCTACTGATCACACGTCTTTGCAGGAATGGAGACGTTTATGTGCGCGTATACCGCGAGAAGATTTGCTTTGCTTGACTTTAGGACTGAAAGGTAATAGTTCCGTGTTTGTTGAATGTGAATGTTGTGTGTAGGGTTTATCACTTTATCCAAGGATTGATCTATTCCTTTATGCAAAGGAGACGGCAGAACTAGAGGGACACTTTCATTCTCTTTCATCGGCCTTGTGTTTATTTTATGTCATGTCTGGTTTTATTTGAAAGATGAAACCAAAAAGAGCATGATTAGGTCGAATTTCACCCTAAAATCAAGAGGAAAAAATAAGAAACTTAATTGTGCATAAAGAAATTAGCATTTTTGCGTTATTTCCATGACATTTAAGCATTTTTTTCCACCAATTCCCATTACTATATACTGTGTATTTTTTTTTCTGTAATTCTTAACATTTTCAATGGTGATTCTCAGTAATCAGTCTTTGGAAATGTTAAATGTTGTTACTGTTATGCAGTATTTTTTTTATTTTTTATTTCAATAAAAATATTTTTTATTTAAAATTAGCATAAATTTAAGTCTGTACAGCACACATGCTCTATAAATACTGTATTTAGAAAAAGATTTACACACAGTATATTTGTGTATTTCAGTAAACTGATTGCATAAGGATATATATACACTTTCTTTATGCAAAATATAAAATCTTATTTCTTACTTTTGATTTTTGGGTCGAAATATGATCTGGACTTGTTCTTGACAGGATTTATCCAAATATAATTCACCTTTTCCTTTCTGCAGAGACCATTATCCTTATTTTGCCAACTTGTTAAATGCTACATCAAGATATACATTGTAAAGCTGACATATTTAAGTCAACAACAAAAAAAAGTTTTTTATTTTTATTAATATTACTCACTACAACTCTTTATTTGAAAACACCAGTTTTATTATACAGCGGAAATCATTTTAGAAAAGCTTGGTTTTACTATGTTCTATACTTACTGTTTCAAACTACAGAATCATTCTTTATTATGACAGACGGTAATACCGCCAGAGTTGCTGAAGTTAATATCTACAGTCAGAATAATGTGGCCAAACTGCCTCCTCTCTCGTATAGATCGGCGTGTGTGTTTGTTTTGAGAGAGCTGGCTTCTTATTAGTACAAAGAGAGATCTGTTCTTATTTTTGTCTAATGCCCATTTTGTACCAACAGAAAGTTCACGTCTCTGGCACGTGTGCTGTTATGCATATGTGTGTGAGTGTGTGTGTCTACATACTTGTCTGATTGACAATACTTGCTAATTATAATTTCATTGATGTTTTTATGTATATGTTGGGTCTCCCTTTTTATTTCATCCTCTTGGGATATTTTAAAACAAACATGACTGATGCCATTTTGACAGCATATTAAATCAACGACAACAGTCCATCCTTTTTTGCTGAAATGTTATAATTATTATTATTTCTTTTCCTTTATGGAATAGTGAAAAAGATGTAACCATTCCCTTTTATAGCTGCTGTAAGGACAGTAAACTGTTTCACTAGCCTTCAATCTAGTAATGAAATCACTTCATTTAGATGACGAGTTTAAAACTGTGTTGAGGAAAATTAGTGTGAAAGTTTAAATAAAAAGCAATATCATACCTATTTGGGTTTGGGTTATATATCTCTGGAAGCAACATATGGTCATTTGATTAAAAAAAAAAATTGGTCTATTTGGTAGCAGCCATTCATCGCACAATCATCGCAGATCAGTTAGCTAAAAGTTTTATAACAACCTTTTATTATTTACATTGAAATAATCTATAATGTAAATTCTGAAAATATTTGTTATTATTATTATTAAAGTATAATGAATACGAAATATATAATGACTGCGAATACATATAATAAATATAACTGGTTAAAAATATTTACGCAGTACTTGTTTTGTCATTTAGCGTCCCATAACAATACTAAAACGGTTGCTGTAGTAACTTTTCACATTGTTTCATAACTTTTGTGGTCACTATATATATATATATTTACATGTACACACACACACACATTTAAATGTGAAGAAAATACATATTTTGTCATGCAATATTTTGTAATGTAACACTTTTTAATTTAACTTTTGTGTGTGTATATATATATATATATATATATATATATATATACACACATACATACACACACACACACACACACTCCTACATACAGTGTTGGGTGTAACTACCAAGTTAAAATGCATGCTTTTTTTATGTACCTTTCTCACTTTAAATACTTTGGTAAGTTAATAAGACTATTGGCAACACTGTAGTCTCCAAATCTATTGGCTGTTTATTATTACTCAAAAAAAAAAAATGTTTCACATAATAATGTCTTATTCTGCAAGACCTTATTTTAAATCCTTATTCCTATCCAATTCTTAAACTTAACTACTTTAATAAGTATTAATAAATAGTAATTAGGAATATTCTGAGGCAGAAGTCACAGTTGGGTGGTTCTCAACCCGCGGGCCGCATGTGGCCCGTCACGAATTCAAATGCGGCCCGCCATATGCTGAAAAAAAAAAAAAAAAAAAAAAAAAAAAACTTTCAGTTTTACAATTAATTTTATTTTTTTACATTGAAACATTTAGGCTGCTAATGAAATATAAGCTATATCCTAATGTTTTTATGTGAAATTATTTTGTTTTTCATATATTATTTTCAGACATGAGCAGACCTACTGTACTCACTTAACATTAAACATTTAACGAACACATACAAGCGCGCACGTTGGCAGAATTCAATTCAAATAGTCATCAAAAGCCATTAGTTAAGGTAAAATTGAGCATCAGAATGGACAAATTTGTTTTTAAGGGAGGAAAAAAAGAAATGTGAAAAATGCCAGCGAATGAACTTGTACAAACAAGTATCGCAGTATCAGTAGTGAAGGAGAAGTGCTGGATTTTTGGTTTGCCCCTCAACTCACTTGAAGAAGTTCAGGCAAATAACACCATATACTACGTAGCAATCCTTAATTGAAGAAATGTGGCAAAACATCTCTGGAGAGAACCTCATATTATTAAATTCGAAAATGCTTTCCATATTTGGATCAACATAGGCTACATTTGTGAATGCACATTTTCTACAATAGTTAATAGTTAGATAATGGTGAGAATTGGACTCTAATGTGTGACAAGAATAATTTAGTTACTTGAAAGAATAAAAAAGATCCATTTAATGCTTATCCTCGCATCATTAACTTGAGGTTGATAGGATTTTAATTAGTAATAAGTAATTAAATACTTTTTGGAGAGAGTAATTTAAACTGTAATCTAATTACATTGTTGAAGATTATAATTAGTAATTAATACTTTTTTAGAATAACTTACCCAACACTTTGTGTGTGTGTGTGTATGTATGTATATATATATACAGTACAGACCAAAAGTTTGGACACACCTTCTCATTCAAAGAGTTTTCTTTATTTTCATGACTATGAAAATTGTAGAGTCACACTGAAGGCATCAAGGGCTATTTGAGCAAGAAGGAGAGTGATGGGGTGCTGCGCCAGATGACCTGGCCTCCACAGTCACCGGACCTGAACCCAATCCAGATGGTTTAGGGGTGAGCTGGACCGCAGACAGAAGGCAAAAGGGCCAACAAGTGCTAAGCATCTCTCGGGGAACTCCTTCAAGACTGTTGGAAGACCATTTCAGGTGACTACCTCTTGAAGCTCATCAAAAGAATGCCAAGAGTGTGCAAAGCAGTAATCAAAGCTAAAGGTGGCTACTTTGAAGAACCTACAATATGACGTACTTTCAGTTTTTTCACACTTTTTTATGTATATAATTCATAGTTTTGATGCCTTCAGTGTGAATCTACAATTTTCATAGTCATGAAAATAAAGAAAACTCTTTGAATGAGAAGGTGTGTCCAAACTTTTGGTCTGTACTGTATATATATATATATATATATATATATATATATATATATATGTGTATGTATGTATGTATGTATGTATATATACACATACATACATACATTAAACAATAATAAGAAATAAAATTATACTTATTTTTATTTTTAGACAGCCCAAACTGAACTCGCGGATGTTTCTTTAGCAAACTTTTAGCACTTAGTTATATAACTTTTGTGCATAATAAAATGATTGAAAATGCTGCTTGAAAGTATATGCCCTTTAATAATAAAATTTTTTATTTTTTTTTTAGATAAACGTTTATATCGCGAGACTGAACTGAAATCGCTCCAGCAGAACTGTTGCTTAACTTCCTTTAACGGACATTACGCTCTTTGTAATGAAACTTTTGGTTACTGAAGTGTTAAGTGCTATTGAAATGTGTATGTTTATACAATAAACTAAAAAAGAATACGTATTTTTAGACCACCATTCAAATGACCAGTTTCATTTTCGGGTGAACTGTTCCTTTAAGAGTCTTGAGTTTATAACGGAGCACAGGAATGTCGAGAATCCATCTCTAGACTTGCGTCTGTGTCTCAGAATCATATGACTGAAATAATGTTCGCTGGACTCCTGAACGCGTTTCATTCACTTCTTAGAGAAGAAACGATCGAAAATATCGCATCGTGATGACATATACTGGAGACACGATCCAGATGCATATTAATCAAATCTATTGCGAAATATCCCGCATTGTCGGATAAAATCAAATCATCTGGATTTACTCTGGTTTCCTCTCGGGGGAGGAGCAGCAGCATCTTGTATCACAGAACCACGTCACTGTCAAACTTTTTGAAAACTTGAGATTCAAGCCCCTTCTGTTTTCCTTCCTGGAAGATATCTGGATCGGTGGGAGAAATGCAGACGGGATTTAGATTAAATTTAACCCCCGTTAAAGAGCCTCTGGGTTTTGTGAAAGTCGTGGAGTTGGTAAGAAAATCCAAATGTTGAACCGGTTTTTAAGCTTTACTTCAAAAAGAGGCCAAAGGCCTGGCTGAAAACGCATTTAAAACAATGCATTGATTCCTTATGAAGTCAAAATATAAAAAATGTTTGGTCCCAACTACTAGTACTTATAAGTTTAGTACTGAATGCATAACACATATTATCTTTAACTAGTAAGTTGCATATTTATGACATACATATATTTTGTATATATAATGTTTTTTTCTTTTAAACATTGTTTCATCATGTATTCCTCATGCCTGTTCAGACTGTTATCAATGATAATAATATATAAGGAAAAAGTTTTCAGTGAAGTATTATTCAAAAAGAAGCATTTTCACTCATCCTCTCTCAGACTTTTGGACCCCCTTGCAAGTATTTTTCGCATAAAATGCACATTCCCTTCACTAGCAAGTCTTGAGTTTTCTTTAGCCACCTTCTTACATGAAGTTCCTCCCTTCTTCATTTCCTCAAAGGAATTTGTTATAAGCAGGGAAAATGGAGTTTATTGACTCCGATGTTGCTGTCTATAAAATATTAATCTGAAATGGGACAGATGAAAATTTTCTGTGTTTTGTTTAATTGCCTCTTGAGAATGAATGATGAAAATTGCAAACAGGATGTGTCATGCAGTGAAACTAAACATCTGGTTTTGGAAAAGGAGCTTGATGTTGGCTGTGAACTGCAGGTCTTCATTTAACTGCCAGAGGTTAAACACAAACAGTGAATGAATCCAGGTTAAAACTCAGATTAGTGTGTCCGATGATTCATGAACGCAGGTCCTGAACAAAGCTTGTTTCATTGTGAACTCTGCGGTGCATCTTCAGGTTTGTGCATGCTGGAAACTGAAGATGTGTCTGCATGCTTCTGTTGTTTGCATGGAGCATTTCCTACATAATGCTCTGGTTTTCTCCAGCTCACGGCTGTGCTTGCATTCGGGACCTGTGGAGGGTATACTGGCAGAAATGTGGTTTCCATCTTCTGTGGCGGAAGCAGCAATGAAACCCTCAGTCCCACTTTCACATACCCATTCAGGTTTGGCCCAGTTACACTCTGAAATTGGCAAGTAAAACACTGAATGAACTGTGAAATTGTAGAGTAGAAAGACTGTTGGTAACACACTCTAATACTCTTTTTGTTAACAACTTTTTACAGTGTAATATAAACTCTTTCCAGGGTTCTTTTTTTACTAATACTATCAAAAAAAAAAAAAAAAAAGAGTTGGATAATTGATATAAAGCTGAAATAAAATAACAAATTATAATTTAATTTAATTTTAAATGTAAAATAAAAAGCTTATGAGAAACAATGGATGCTCTGCAGTGAATGGGTGCCGTCAGAATGAGAGTCCAAACAGCTGATAAAAAACATCACAGTAATCCACACGACTCCAGTCCATCAGTTATTGTCTTGTGAAGTGAAAAGCTGCGTGTTTGTAAGAAACAAACCCATCATTAAGACAATTTTAACTTCAATCCATTGCCAAAATATGAGTCCTCTATTCATAATATTGCTTTTTCCAGTGAAAATGTTGTTTCATCTGAAATCTGCACAAATCAAGCACTGTTTACAAGCTAAAAACAGTCCAAAACTTTTTTAAACAAACATGTTGGTGGATTTTGATGTTGGAGGAAAACAGGAGATGGACTTTTTTTTCCACTGGAGGAGCATTATGATGAATTCTGGACTTGTATTAAACACCTTAATGATTCATTTGTTTCTTACAAACACACAGATTTGTTGCTTATCAGGTTGTCAACTGATGGACTAGAGTAGTGTGGTTACTTTTTATCAGCTGTCTGGACTCTTATTCCGACGGCACCCATTCACTGCAGAGCGTCCATTGGTGAGCAAGTGATGGAATGCTACATTTCTCCAACTCACTTTGTGTTTTGATACCTTCATTTGCAGGTTAAACCAGGAGCTGCTGGTGGAGAACACCACTCTTTGCAACCGCACAGTTGCTGCAACTCATCTTGTTGGAGACTCGTCATCCTCGGTGGAGTTTTTCGTGGCTGTGGCCGTCTTGGCTTTCCTCTATTCAATGGTGGCTCTGCTGGTCTATCTGGGCTACATGCATGTGTACCGAGACTCAGACTTCGGCCCTATGTTTGTGAGTATGCAACCAGCAGATGAGCTTGAAGTTTTTATGCAATATGCATTTGAATATCATGACGCAGATGCTCTTAAGGGTCTTTATCTGCTAGGATTTCGTGCTGACAGCAGTCTTTGCATTCCTGTGGCTGGTGTGCTCGTCTGCTTGGGCTCGAGGTCTGCAGACGGTGAAGGACGCCACCGGTACGGCTGGCATTGAATCCACTCTGGCGCTCTGTAGGGACAATGTCAAATGTGAAGTCACTGATTACGCCAGCATGCGCTCGCTCAATATATCTGTGGTAAGAAATTACACTTACTTATCAACTGTATTTTTTCATGATTTATTATCATGCTGATTATCAATTTTCATCACCAAAAAAAGGACAATTTTAAACTGCATTTGCAATGCATTTAACTTCCTTAATGTGTAGTTAAAATGAAAAGCAACTTTATTCACTGGCATCTGATGCTTTTAAAGTTTGTACACTGGACCAACAGTTTGGAATAATAAAGATGTTACAATTTGAAACAACTGTTTTTCATTTGAATATATTGTCAAATGCTTATTTTCCCTGGTCTTCAGTGTCATATGATCCTTCAGAAATCATTCTAATATGCTGATTTGCTGCTCAAGAAACATTATGATCAATGTTAAAAACAGTTGCTGCTCCATATTTTTGTGGAAACTGAGATGCACCACCATTCAAAAGTTTGGGATAAGTACAAATAAAGAAGAAATTAACTTATTCTGCAGGGATGCATTCAATTGTTCAAAAGTGAGAGGAAAGACATTTATGAAGTTGCAAAAGATTTGAAGACTGGAGTAATGATGATGACAATTTAGCTTTGCATCTCAGCAATAAATTACATTTTAAAACATATTCAAATTGAAAACTGGTATGTTTAGATTGTAATATTATTTCACAATTTTTCTGTTTTTACTGTATTTTGCATCATATAAATTCAGCTTTGGTGAGCAGAAGAGATTTCCCAATTATTCCAAACGTTCGACCCTGAGTGTATATTATAAATAACTGTCTCCTGACTTTATTTTCAGATATGTGGTTTCTTGAATCTCATCATATGGGCTGTGAACGCCTGGTTTGTGTATAAGCAAACACGCTGGCACTCTCAGAAGGTCAACGCTCAACAAGCGGCAGGACGGGGTCCAAATCCTGCACCCATCTAAACAATTACCCCCCAGCATAATGATGCCCACCATAGCCTTTATGAAAAACACACAGTAACAGTTTATCCTTTATGCAGTTTTTCTGTAAGAACAATAATCATATGACTGCCGTCTTAATTTGTGAAATTTCTCTCTTCTACTTTAATGTTTTATATCTTTTGATTTCTGGCATACTTGAAGAAATATCTTCAATTATAGCAGAAATAATCTTTTTTTTTCTTTTTTCTTTTTTGCTTTTAATGGAAATGCAACAGGTTTTTGCAAAGTACTGTTACAAGAAATGCTACATTTATGATGCATTTTTTATTGTCAACAAGTATAAAAATCTTGAGAACAATTGTTTTGTCAACCTCTATTCCTTTAAGTGTTACACAGCATCTTTTCTGTGCATTTTTGCATTTAAAACTAGCAGTTTCTTCTTTCTTATCAAATTCCTTCTTGCGTTTATTGTTATATATGCCGATTTTATTCAGTATTGTGCTTCAGTGTATTTTTAATGGTGCTGGAGTTTTGTTTTGGAAGGTCTTCTCTTTTCTTTAGGCAAGCATTGTTTTCCTGTCATTTTTTGATTAATAAAACTGACTGTGAAGAGTATTTGGTAGTGTTGGTGTACATGCAGGACTTTGTGCTTCTGGGGAGAAAGTGTGATTTCTTACTCAAATAAAACCTGGCTTGCTTCTGGTATAATGGCATTTGTGTTTGATCAGCATTTCTCAAAAGAACAAACAAAACATTAACTGGAGCGAAAACCCCGATCTGATAGTTCACAATGTTCGGCTTGTTTATTCACATATTCATTGTGTGTGTGTGTCATGGATGTGCATTTCTAAAAAGTGCATTGATATTTAGTATTATACTTTTTTTTTGTCCGACTTTCGTTACTTCATCTTTCCGACACTTGGAGAACTCTATAAACAAATTCACTAAGAAGTGTGTATGTAATGATTGTGTTACAGCGCTACCTGCTGGAGATGATGAGAGAGACGATGACTTTCTCCAAATTAAATTGCCATTCCTCACAAATTGTTTACCTACAGGATCAAAGAAATCTGCGTCTGAAAGATAACAAAACTATTGATTGATTGATTGATTGAAGTCTTTATTTCGAACATGAGAGAAGAATATGTAAAATAAAATACAAAAATGTTTAAAGCATTTTTTTTTTTTTTTTAAATAAAAGAAAAAAAAGAGAAAAAATAACACCAGATAAGCCGTAACAAATTACAATTTTTTTTTCCCTGTGTAAACATACTTCTATCTCATGTGCGAAAAGGAGTAGGAAGAAGCTAAACTTATGTACTCCTACCCCTTTAATTCTTACATTCCTTTAAATAACAATTTTTTTTATTATTATTATTTTTTTGTTATCTGATATCACATACACACTTATACACACATACATATACACATACATATACATACATGTACACATACATATACATACATGTATATACATATACCTATACATACATACCTACATATTTACATACATGCATCAAAGTGACCACTAACAAGTATTTAAATCATAACAAAGGAGCACTCCTACTTTCACTACAGTGCTTCTTGATACTTCTTGAAAATCTTTTCTTTAAACATTTTTTTGAAGAGGAATATGTTAGGGCATTGCTTTAAGTTTTCATCTAGTTTATTCCACAATTTCACTCCGCAAATTGATAAACATAATCTTTTCCTTGTTGTTCTAAATCTATTAATCTTAAAATTTCCCCTTCCCCTTAAGTTGTACCCTCCCTCCCTCTCTGAGAACATCTTTTGTATATTCCCTGGCAATAACCTATTTCTTACTTTAAACATGAATACTGCAATTTGATATTCAATTTGATCATGGTATTTTATTAATCTAGACTGCAAAAATAATGAATTTGTGTGTTCCCGAAATCCGACATTATGAATAATTCTCATTGCTCTTTTTTGCATTATAACTAGCGGCTGAAGTGAATGTTTGTAAGTGCTTCCCCAAACCTCTACACAGTAATTCAAATAAGGTAACAATAATGAGCAGTACAAGATGCGAAGAGATTTAAGATCCAATATATGCTTAGCTCTTGCTAGAACTGCAATGCTTCTGGACAGTTTGTTTTTGATGTATTTTATGTGAGGCTTCCAGCAGATCTTTTCATCTATGATCACTCCAAGAAATTTATTTTCATGTACTCTTTCTAAGTTAACACCCTCTATCTGTATCTGTGCTTGATGATTTGACTTACAATTTCCAAATACCATAAATGTAGTTTTACTCAAATTTAGTGATAACCTATTAATGTCCAACCATTGTTTTATTTTCTTAAATTCTGAAGTGATTAATTCCAAGAGTTGCTGTAAGCTGTCCCCAGAACCAAATATGTTTGTATCATCTGCAAATAATACAAAATCCAATACTTCAGATGCTTTACAAATATCATTAATGTATAATAAAAATAACTTTGGTCCCAACACTGACCCCTGTGGAACACCACAAACCATGCTCAAACATTCAGATGAATACTCTCCTATCTTCACAAATTGCTGTCTGTCTCTCAGATAACTACTTACCCAGTTTAAAACTACCCCCCTAATCCCAATTCGTTCCAATTTACTGATTAATATTTCATGAGTTATTGTATCAAATGCTTTTTTTAGATCAATGAATACTCCAACTGCATAGTTATTTTTGTCTGTGGCATTTGTGATTTCTTCAATGAGTTCTGTTAGTGCTAATGATGTTGAGTTTTTTTTTCTAAATCCATATTGACTGTCAGAGAGTAGGTTATTTTTATCTATGAATTTTTCTAATCTGTTGTTAAATAGTTTTTCTAAAATTTTTGAAAATTGTGATAATAGAGAGACAGGCCTGTAATTTGTGAAATGGTGTATATTTCCAGTTTTGTATAGAGGGGTGACTTTTGCTATTTTCATTTTTGTTGGAAATTTGCCGGTTAAAAATGATAAATTACAGATGTTCTTTAGTGGTTTGGCAATCCCCTCTATTACTTTTTGTATAATTTTTATGTCTATTCCATCATGATCAGTGGATGGTTTGTTTTTGCATCCTTTAACAATATCTTTTATTTCTTTTTCATCAACTGCTGTCAAAAATATTGAACTGGGATTTCTTTCTACTAAATTATTATAATTCCTTTCTAATATTTGTGGAATTGGAATTTGCTCTGCTAAGTTAGGTCCCACATTTACCAAAAATGTATTGAACTCATTCACCACTTCCTCCATATTATTGATATTTTTATCATTATCAATAAAGTAATGTGGATAAGTAGCCTGTCTAGTATTATTTTTAATAATATTATTTAAGATGTTCCACATACCCTTAATATTATTTTTATTATTATCTATTAGTTTTGCGTAGTATTCTTTCTTACAAGTTCTCATAATACTGGTTAACTTATTCTTATATTTCTTATATCTATGTTCAATCTCTATAGTTCTATGTTTTATAAATCATCAACTAAAGCCCACACCACGTGAGGATGACAATTAAAACTACATCGATTGTCGACTGTATTAAAAAAGGCATTTTAGTCTACTATTACTGTCATGACAATAATAACTAGTATTGATACTTTTTTTAAGAATGTTAATTATATTTTATGTAAACGACATGTTTAAACATCCGTTTATTAGTTATAGAATCAATTATTATTATTATTATTATTTTATTTACATTTTACATTTATATTTAATTTATTATTATTAGTAGTAAAACCATTATTACTAGTCGTTGAAGATAATAATAATAATAACAACAACAACAATTATTAGTATTATGATCGTGATTATTATTATTATTATTACTGTTATTATTAGTTGTATTCACTGTTGATTATAAAATTAATAGCACCATATACAACAAATATTACATAATATATTAATAAAAAATAAAAAGGTACTGATAGTGTAAATAATGAAAATCATCGTCATCATTGTTGCCATTAATAACATTTAGAATTATTTTTAATTATGAATTTAATGAATGTATTCATGTATTCATTAATATTTATTTACATTCACTTAACAACACTAAAATTAGATTAATTTATAATCAACAATTATTACAACTATCAAAAAAGATGATGATGTTTATTATTATTATTTAAACTGATATTCCTTTTATTTTTATTTATTTAATTAAAGTATTCCTTTAATATTTATTAAATATGTAAACATTACAATGTGATTCATTTTATACATAACAGTTTATACAAGTATTACAAACAACAACAATATACTAGTAATAAGTAGTAATACTACTAATAATATTATTACATAATTATTGCTAGTGATTACACTCATATTATTAATTTCTTTAATGTATTATTTTATATTCATGTTATATAAACACAAATCTGGCATTATTATTGCATAAGTAATTATTATGTAGAAATGAAAGTAATAATAAAATGGCATAAGGACGATTAGTATATACGAATATTGTGTGCCCTCAGAATGCACGATTCACACGTTCAGCCTTTCACCTTTCCGTCTCGGAAGCCGAGCGCAGCCGAACACTGGCCGAACTGTGTCGAAGGTGGCGTCATATGTTTCGCTCGCTCGCTCGTTCGCTCTTCTCTCTCGCTGTCTGTGAAGGAAGAAGGAAGAGCAATGGCGACGCTGTTTCGCCGCGCGCTCGCACTGCACACAGGAGCCACAACACACACCGTAAGTCACATTAACGCCCTCAGACACCCGCTCGACTGCAGTACGACACTCGATGATGTCAGGCTTTATAACGGGAGATCGCGCGTGCATCTGCGCTGCTGCATAAACAACGCGCGTGCATTCATTTCGTCATCTGTCACGATTGATTGACAGGTGTCGCACACTTCTGTACTTCACGCGTCAATGTTAGTGGCTCAGGAGACGGAGTGTGTATAAGTTTAGACACTGTGTGTTTGTGTGCGTATTTGTATGTGTGTGTGTGTGTGTGTGTGTGTGTGTGTTGCTTTGCTGGATCAAGACAGCCATCTAGCTACCAGTATCTGTAACTGTGCATGCTCGTTAACTGTTTGGTTACAGTGTCAAATCTGATGCATGCGGTGATATTGAATATTTTCAGATCTTGACTCTGATACTGCTGGGAAGAAGCTATTGAAGGGTTCAGAGGTGATCACACGCAATAAAGCAGGTGAGTGTGTGTGTGTGTCATGATGGTGGGCGTTTCTTCTCGTGTCATCATGTTGTTATTGCTGTCAGAGCTCATATAGGCTTAGGGTAATACTGTACTTTCACAGCATGCATAATCACTGTTTGAACCTTTTCCATTGTTATCACCATACTAGGATTTCATTAGTAGTTCATACGACATGCAAAAACAAAAAAATAATCTATAAGTAAAATATTATTTCATGCTACCATTGAAACGTACATTTTTCGTGCCTTCTTGAACATTAGTATTAGAACAATAAGTATTTACAGCAATAAAAATAGCATTTTAATGATTTATATTCATCAGTTTTATTTTAATAAAGGTTATTGTAGTTATATTAAAATAAATATCTAAATTATATTTTACATTTTATTTGAATAACTAAAAATACATCATATTGCATTTTATTGAAATAAAAATATTTAAATAAATAACATTAATATTTGATATTGTAACTATATTAAAATTAATAAACATTTTATATGGTTTTAACATTGCATATTTTATTATATTTTAATTTGTATATTTATTATTTTATTACAATACACATTTTAGTTATTTGTATATTTTAATTGTATAGTTTTGCCTTAATAAATACTGTTTGTATTGTAATTGTATTAAAATTAATATTTTATATTATCACATTTCATTTATTTACATGTGATGTACTTCCATACCATGTTGTGCTAAAATAAAAATTAATAACATAACAACAACAACAAATATTTTTACTTTAGTACCAACTTAAAATAAAATAATAGTTCTTTTGCATTTAATATAATAATTAAAAATCTATTATATCTGTTATTTTGAGTAAAAATCATTAACAAACATTGCATTATATAAGCTATATCAGCTGAATAGATCTACATTCAGATAGTTAGGAACGGATCTGTTCCACATACTAATAAAAAAACAGTCAGTGGTCTTTAGTGCTAACATCATGGTGTTAATAACAATACAGTTGTGTTACATTCTGAACATAAACAACATTTAAGTGTCTGACTACGACACACACACAAGCAGCTGGTGTAAATGCTCTGTTTTTCTCATTGTTAACATCAGCACTAGCTCTCAGTGTGAGAGAGTGTGTGTTCTCAGTGTGTACTAGCCGAAGTGTGCAGTGATTCTGCATGGATGGTGAAAGAAAGCTCAGCGGATCTGACAAGCTCCTCTGAACGCTTACGTCACAGTTCTCCACTGATCTTCAGCTTTAGCCATGAGTGACTAAATACTTCACTAAACGTGAAGCAAAATGGGTCACTAGTCCGTCCTGCTTTAAAACATGGCCGTAAAATGATTATTACATACATTTAATGGAATAGTTCACCCAAAAATGCTGAAAATGCACTCAATGTCAGGCCATCCAAGATGTAGATGAGTTTGTTTCTTCATCAGATTCGGAGAAATGTAGCATTCCATCACTTGCTCACCAATGGGTGCTCTGCAGTGAATGGGTGCCGCCAGAATGAGAGTCCAAACAGCTGATAAAAACATCACAATAATCCACAAGTAATCCACATGACTCCAGTCCATCAGTTAATGTCTTGAGAAGTGAAAAGCTGCGTGTTTGTAAGAAATAAATCCATCATTAAGATGTTTTTAACTTCAAACTGTTGCTTCTGGCTAAAATACGACCCCTGTATCCATAATATTGCTTTCTTCGGTGGAAAAGTCTGAATCAGGAGAGAAATGTGCACAGATCAAACACAGTTTACGAATGAAAACAGTCCTAAAGAGCTCTGAACAAATAAGTTGGTGGGTTTTGATGTGAGAGAACACTTTTTCACTACAGGAAGTGTTATTATTGGATTATATGATTTCTATTTTGTCAAAAGAGTGACCATTTTAATGCTTTAATGCTTCCAATGCTTTAATGTTGGATCTGTTTCTTACAAACACACAGCCTTTCGCTTCTGAAGACATTAATTGGTGGACTGGAGTGGTGTGGATTACTTGTGGATTATTGTAATGTTTTTATCAGCTGTTTGGACTCTCATCTGACGGCACCCATTCACTGCAGAGGATCTGTTGGTGAGCAAGTGATGCAATGCTACATTTCTCCAAATCTGATGAAGAAACAAACTCATCTACATCTTAAAATGCATGAGAGTAAGTTTTCAGCATGTTTGAATTTTCAGTGAACTGTTTCTTTAAGAGAGTGTTTTCAGAAAGCTGCGATAAGCAACACTTTTCTCATGTTTGCATTGGGAGTAAAAGAAGACAATGTTTGTTACACCACAGGTGTTTTTTGAAAAAAAAAGCATATTTTCTTCCAGTTAAGCTTTTAATCATGTTGTCAAAAACAAGACCGCACTATTGCCAGATGATTTTTCCGCTTAAACCACAGCAGATGTGATATTCATGCTACTATGTGAAGTGGTTTTAAAAGCTGTCATATTTACTGACTGTCTCTCTCTCTTGGCTGTAGATATGCTTTTGTATGGTCACGTCCCAACCCATGAGGATTTCAAACCCGTCGTTTGCGATGCCTGCAACAAAGTCGTTAAGCCTCAGGACGTCCTGACTCATTACGGTAAGCAAGTGTTGGCCAGAACGTGACTCGCTGACAGTCATCGCTTGTAATGAAACCGATTTATGAGGAGGATTTTATTTGAACTTAATGTTCTCGCTGAGTTCTTGACATTAGTGAACCGAAGTGTGTGTTAAAGGCTGATATTTCCAATATTGAGTTCAGAAACCCATCATGTGCTTTGATTGATAGTTTGGGGCTGTTTTTGGTTAGGGTTCTGGGCACTGGGTGAGAGAAACTGACTGCTTTTAACATCATTCAGATTGTTTGTTAAGTTGAAAGAAGTCTCCTTATGCTCTCCAAGACTGCATTTATTTGACCATAAAACACAGTAAAAATTGTAAAATAGTGAAATATTATTACAACTAAAAATAACTGTTTTCTGTTTGAATATATTGTAAAATGTAATTTATTCCTGTGATGCAACACTGAATTTTCAGCATCATTACTCCAGTCTTCGGTGTCACTGCAAAAGGCATAATCAAATACAAAACAATTGTTTAATATAAAACTATTCACTTTATAGTTCATTATTATTAAAAAAAAAAAAATTCAGAGATAAGTTTAGGATTTTTGTAAAAGGATTTAATCGTTTTATTTCACAAGGATGCATGAAATTGATTGAAAGTGACATTTATGAAAAGACTTTAAAAGATTTATATAAAAATGCACAAAAATATGAAGCACGGCTGTTTCAATAATGATAATAATAATAATAATGAATGTTTTTGAGCAGCAAATCAGCATATCAGAATGATTTCTGAAGGATCACTGACACTGAAGACTGGAGGAATGATGCAGAAAATTCAGCTTTGATCACAGGAATAAATTACATTTGAACTTATATTCAAATATAAAACATTTATTTTAAAATTTGTAATAACGTTTTACAATATTACTTGTTTTTACTGCATTTTTTCTTGGGTGTTTGTGGCTTTTAAAAGGACAATTCACCAAAAAAAAGAAAAGAAAATTGCTATCATTTACTCACCCTCAAGTTGTTTTCAAGTTTCTTTCGTCTGTTAAACACAAAAGAAGATATTTTGGAGAACGTTAACATTTTTCTAAATATCTTCTTTCGTGTTCAACAGAAGAAGAAACTCATACAAGTTAAGGGTGAGTTAATGATGACAGAATTAACATTTTTTGGTTGAACTATCCCTTTAGAAATGAGTTTGTATTGCATTGTTGTGCTGAAACACCGTTGTGGGGAATGTTAAAAACCGAAAGAGGTCTCTTTCAAAAAGCATCCTGTCCCGCGGCAGAATGGCTCCACCAATCCGCCATCACTGGTTTTCCAGCTCATCTTGTTCACTTTCGCTTTAGCCTCGTCTGCTCGGATCACATCTGTCTTTGGTCTTGTGCCCAGAACACGTGCGCTCGCGGACCGGAGAGGTGTCTTGCGTGGCGGGAGGTGATGCTAATGCATGGAAGGGCCATTGGCAGCTCGCTCTCGCCCCCTTCCCCTTCCTCTCTGGTCCCCTGCCGCCCCTCTTTGAGAGCGTAGAGCTGCGAGGGTTCAGTGCAGGGGTCAACGACTTGCAGCTATTCAACTCAAAACACCGCAGCGCAGAAAGAGAAGGCGGGATGCCTTCAGCCACACAGGAGGCATGCCATTCTCTAGTCTTTTTCTCTTTCGCTTTCTGTTTTTTTCTTCTTCCATGCTCTCAACCGCCACGGAGCAGACAGGCTGGGTAAGTGTGTCTCCTCGACCAACATGCGAGTGTTATTCACAGCAGACGCTTTTGAACACTCACGTGTTTGCTTAGCTTTCAGTTCACGCGGTTTTGGGCTCTGTTTGTGAGCAGGACTGGGCTTAGCTAGTGGTCATCTTCCTGCAGTTGCAGTCCGGATGTAAACAAACGTAGCTCAGCTGGTGCCTGGGGCTTCCTCCGGTCTGTCAGATAGCCAGACGCTAATAGCAGAACACACACACACACACACACACACACACACACACACAGACTTAGACATGTGTCAACAGGTTTACGATGACTGATGTCACTACTACACAATTTGAAATGTTGGGACAGTGTTACGAAACTGAAGTTTTGTCCTGGGTATTTTTGTAAGGTAACTATCACTGTTGCTTAGATTTGTTACAACTTGTCGGGGAGAGGTGTGCTAATGCTTTTCTGAGCATTCTGACTTTAGTTTTATAAAACTGATGAAGAAATCCCACAGACTTGCATTGGAGGAGAGACCTGAGTCATATCTAGAGACCAGCATATCACAGAGATTTGAAGCTGCAAGACTCTCTTAGAAACTGTACAGCAACAACGCTACAGCAAATAGATAGAAACTAGTGGTGTAACGACTCACAAACATGACGGTTCGGTACGTACCTTAGTTTTGATGTCTCGGTTCGGTATGTTTTCATTACAGCAGGGGAAAAACACTAAACATAAATTGCTTCTTTCAATTATAATTTACATAATAATTTACTTAGGATAAAAATCTACCTCACCTTATGATCTAACCTATAGGGAGCACTTTTACATTATTATAAGGATAGGATTAACAACAAAGCCAAAAATGTAATTAAATTACTATAAAAAAAAAAAACACTCAACAAAAAAAAGATATGCAAACATGTAAACTGCGCAACTAAAAAAATATATATGCAAACATGTAAATTGCGAAAAAAAAATGCAAATGTAAATTGCGCAAAAAAAAAATGCAAACATGTAAATTGCGCAACTAAAAAAATATAAATGCAAACATGTAAATTGTGCATAATGCAGTTTTTAAATTAACTTCTACCTAGATGAAAAAATTAAAACCATTTAGAATTCTATAGAAACCTCATAGCAATGCACTAAAAACAATCAGAACACCAGAGCAACTGCATAGCAATGCAATTAAAACCATTTAGAACTCTCTAGAAACCTCATAGCAATGCACTAAAAACAACTTCATAGCAAAACACGCACATATGTAGCAATATGCTTAGTTAAGGTAATTACGACGTTTTATCTCAAATATAAAAATTTTATATTCTGTCTTTTATCTTCAGAATTGTGTAATATAAACTCGCAACTGAGGATTATAAAGTCAGAATTGAGAAATATTTGCAATTGCGAAAAAAATATCAGATTAGTGAGAAAAAAAAGTCAGAATTGCAAGTTGTACAATTCTGACTTGATTTCTCGCAATTGCATGATTGCAATTCTGAAAAAAAAAACACATTGCGAGATATAAAATTGCAATTGTAAGGAAAAAAAAATCTGAAATGTGACATAAAAAGTCTTAAGTACAGCAATCACATCAGTTGAGCTGGAGAAGAAAACCAACCACAGAAGACGGTTTGCGCTAATGTCTGCTATAGCGACCCTTGTGGCTGAGAACAGCACATTTCTAAACGCATCAGATCAAACTAAAAGTTTTGTATTTTGTGCATCTCAACATCCTTTTAAAAACACACCAACTGTAATCGATTGTCTTCAGATGATTTTAGCAGCGTCAGAATGACAGCATACCTGTGAACACGGTAGACTATGGCCTTTTTATTTATTTTTTTGTCTCAGTCCAGCTGCACAGGATATACACCTACAGGCGTATTTACACACCTGCCTCGTATTCAGACCATCCCGATGCTGAATTTCCCCCGGCGGCCCGGACATTGTTTCTCTCTTCTGGTCGGCGGTCAGACTTTGTTGTGAGCGAGGGGTTCTCCTCGTCCAAACACAGCCTCTGAAATCAGCCCTTTTGAGTCCTCGCGAACAGTGTTGTGGCTCTTGGCTGAGATTCGCTGGCAGACGAGACACGATGCAAAGCCAAGGCCAGTTAGTGAGCTGCCAGATCGAGACAGGAGCTTTATTATTATTCACTTTGAGTGTAAACAAGGACTTTTTTTTGTTTTTTTTAGTACAGTAATCTGGCTCAGTGTAGTGTTTTGAAACCCCATACATCAATTATTTTCTGTTGGTCCCTAATTTGTGCTGTGTTGTGAGTGTGTGTGTGTGTGTGTGTGTGTGTGTGCTAATAAGTGTTTGTAATTGCAGGTAGTTGGGGAATAGTTGAACAGTGAGTAGAGAGGAGTGTGTTCACCTCGAGCCCTCCAGAGTCATGCATAGCAAGAACCGTAAGTGTATTAAAAGATGTCTCAGAGTTGTTTAAATGTATTTCTTGTTTAAACAGCAGCAAAAATAGTGTAAGTGTTTGATTCATTTATGTGAATCCATTCAAACTGTCCATTTAAGTAAATTAATTCAAACTCTTCATGTAGGTAAATAGTGCATGATAATAATTTAATGAAATAAAATGCCTAAATATTAGTATTTGTATTATTTAATGTATCGTTTATTGGTGCATAACCAATATTAAATTAAATTAGTGTTGGCAACATTTCTATTTCAATAATAATAGTATTATAATAGAAATTTATTTTACTGCACACATGCAAGCATGACTTTGTAGCTTATAAATAATATAATTATTTAAATTAAATAGCAAAAGTCATTAAATTATTATTATATTAATTATGATTTATGTACTGTTTTACTGGTTCAAATAAATAAAGATTTATATGCGCCAACATAAGAAAGAAAATATATTATAATAGTGAAAAACATTGTGGCAAACATGTTTTGATTATTTGTAACTAGATTTTATTGTCTTTTGCTTATTGAACATTTTTAATAAATAAATACAAGAAGAAAAATTATAACGTTTTATTATTATATATTATTTTATTTGTGGTACACCCATTTATCAGATACGGTTTTCATTTACTTGTTAGCATGACTTAATTTTCATTATTATTATGTATTTTACATATGTGACCCTGGAGCACAAAACCAGTCTTAAGGGTAAATCTTTCGAATTGAGATTAATGCATCATCTGAAATCTGTATAAATAAGATTTTCATTGATGTATGGTTTGTTAAGATCGGACAATATTTGGCTGAGATGCAACTATTTGGAAATCTGCAAAAAAGTGTGCAAAAAAAATCGAAATACTGAGAAAATCATCTTTAAAGTTGTCCAAAACAAGTTCTTAGAAATGCATATTACTAATCAAAATGAATATATTGACAATATCTTCACGCAACACGAGCTTTTCTTAATATCCTACTGATAGGCTATTGCTACAAATATACACCAGTGACTTAAGACACAGTCACATATTATTTTATGTGTGCTACACCCATTTATCACGTATGGTTTTAACTTTCATTGTTGGTTAACTTTTAGTTTCAGAATTTTTAAACTGCAGTTTTGTTTTCAGCCCCAGATTTCCTCAACATACGTCTTACTAAAACTGAAAAAGTCAATCGAAAACCCCACAAAGTTCTCTTGAATGTTGTAAGTGGGTTGTGTGGCATATTTGCATAAGTGTGCACATATTATTTTGAATGTATTATGATTTGGGACGCATTATGTTAATCTTTCATGATGTATAGGATAGATAGTATATCATTTGGGACTCAGTCCAGTAGTTTATCTGCCTCATCTCTTCCTGTGTGAAGTCTCATGATCTTCTGATGGTTGTATTGGTGTGTCAGAGAGGAGACACTGCTCGCCCAGCAGCTCCAGGACCCCTCTGGTTCCTGTCAAGGCCAAGATGTCGGTGGGCCAGAGCGAGGTGGAGCCCCTTCCCTTCAGGGTTCCTCGTGATTATCCTCACTCACGCTTCAGCAAGGCACCGCTAGCTGTCTATCCACCCAAAGGAGCCCGGGCCAAGGCCTGGTGGGTAACAAACACCCCCCCACACGCCCCATCCTCATCCAATCATAAATGCTTCCTCTGACAAACACTGGATTAGCTGTAAGAAAGGGTTTGTAAACATCATCTAGTGCTTTAATGTGATTGTCATATTCACACCAAACATTTGAATCAATGTTAAGAGTTTCCTGACACATTTAAAATTAAACCCAATTTATATAATTTAATTAATTAATATCAATTAATTGTCCAGCTCAAGTTACCCATCAGTATTTCATCATGTAACATACCACATTATTTCCATAGACGCTAGATGATATTAATAATTAGTGTTAGAAATGCCACCTATACATATAATAGATTAGAACAGAACTTTTGATATTAGTACTTATAGGTGTAATTATTATTATTATTCACCATGAAAGAAGGACACTTAACTTCCCAGAAAGCTCTTGATTTAGCCCAATTTTTGATGTAAATATTTATTGTAATAAAGTTATATGTAAGCATTGGTGAACATTTTATAATATGTCAACATTAATAGTGTATTTGTTTGGCTGTGTTCATTATGTTCAGGTATTGAATTTTAGAGAGATATGTGCATTTATTGTGAAATTTGAAAAATGTATTGTTAGTCATCATAATTATATTATCAGGCATAACTGATCAAAATTAATTGAGTATTATTTTTATAAATTAATGGTGATAATATTTACACTACTGTTCAAAAGTTTGGGGTCCGTAAGATTTTTATGTTTAAGTTTCTTCTGCTCACCAGTGATGCATTTATTTGATCAAAAATAGAATAAAAGCGAAGTAAAAATGTGAAATATTATTACATTATAAAATAATTGTTTTCTATGTGAATATACTGTAAAATGTAATTTATTTCTGTGATCAAAGCTGAATTTTCAGTATCGTTACTTCAGTCTTCAGTGTCACATGATCTTCAGAAATCATTCTGATATGCTGATTTGCTGCTCAAGAAACATTTGTGGTTTATTATCTTATTATTTGTAGAAACAGTGATACATTTTTCTTAGGATTCTTTGAATAGATGCATAAAAAAAACATTTATGTCAATTCAAATTACAATTCGACTTCCTTTGGTTGTGACCTTTTATTTATTTTTTTATTCAAATACTCATCAATTGAAAGGGATTTGAATTTATGTTTGGGAACTGTACTCTATGCAAGTTCAGATCTTTAAATACACAGTGTCTGTTCTCTAGCGTGTCTTTACCTGTGGTGAGTCTGGAGAAGATGCCGTGTTTCAACCGATCGGAGGGAGCGCACATCAAAGTCACCTCCACGTCTCCCACGGCGGGGTCTTCTCTTTCTTTCTCCTCCACGTCTTCCTCTCCATCTTCCGCTCCTCTCAAGTCCTCCTTGACATCACCAGCATCTCACAAGAACCAGGAGAAGTTCTTGAACGGTCGCGGTCCTGTGACGCCTCGCTCCACCACGCCCCCCTCGTTGATTGACAGGCGGCCCAGCCCGTCACGGTCGCCCTTGGAGAAACGCCCCGCCCCCTCGCCGTCCCCACAGGACAGGAGACCCGCAGCCTCCACTTCTCCATCCCTATTGGACCGGAGACCTATAGTCCCTCCTTCTCCACCAGACAAGAAGCATCAGAACGGAGCCAAAGGCGGGCGACAACGGAGAGTGTCGGGTGAGTAGAAAACGCTTGTTTGTACAGTCAAAGCAAAAATGATTCAGACACCAGATATAATTTACATTTTTTTTTTTTACTAGTGGGTGCAGGACACTAAAGTGCATTTATGTAAGCAAAGATAGCAAAATAAACTCAAGTGTGACATATTACACCCAAAAATTCAGTCATGCAGTGGACTACCAGTAAAATTTGGGATCAAAAATGATTAAGACCATGTTTTGCTTAAGTGTTTTTACTTGAATTGCTAAATGTGAACTTTTTACACCACAGACTCAACAGAATGAAACATTGCTTGAGCTAAATTGGTATAATCTAATTGTGTACTTAACTGCACCTGACTGCTATTCAAGTGAATTCATTATATACATTTAAATCAAAGTTATCTTACATTATCAAGATGAATTTGTTCTGACACCGTTTAACTCTGAGTGAGCTCTTGTCATATTTTATTACCGTTTACTAAACTATAGCTAGTGAACTGTGATCATGTGAGAAATTTTGAAGGTGTCTGAATACATTTTGGTTTGACTGTAACTTTTGCTATGATGTCTGTTTTGAACCAGAAGAAATGCACTTGCAGCACATTTAACTTAGACTAGAAATTCAGCTGGAAATAATGTATGAAGCAGCTTGAATTTGATTGGTCGGGGGAAGGCAGGGCTTTGATTATTATTGGTTGATAATATTTTTCTGTATGGCTTTGATGTCATCAGAAAAGAAAAGGCATTAGTGGAATGTGCTTCATGAAAAATTATATTCTTCTGTTGTTAATTAAAATTATGAAAAATATTTTTTTATTTACTGTAAAGAAAGCTTAAATCAAATAAAGCATTAATACTATAAGTAAAACTTTGAAATAAAAGGAAAATTATAAATTAATTTGCTTAATTAAGTATAATTTTAATGAAATATTTTTGATTTTTTTTTCATTGCTGTATTTTTTGTGGTTATAAGCAGTATTTTTGTTGGTTAAACTATATATATATATATTAGAAGGAAAAATTAAGCAAATTCATTTAGAATTGTAATTTTTATGTTCAATAAAACAGAATTTTAATAAATTGTTTTCCTTGATATTTTTAGTACTGTATGTTTTATAGAGTTATTAGCAATGCAATAACTAAAACTAAAAATACTAACAATATTTTTTTATTAAAATAAAGCTGAAATAAAAATATATATAAATATTGGAAGGAAAACATGAAAATTAAAATGTGAAATAATTAGTGCTGTCAAGCGATTTATTGCATCCAAAATAAAAGTTTTTGTTTACGTAATATATGTGTGTATACTGTGTATATTTATTATGTAAATATAAATACACACATATACTGTATCTATTTAGAAAATGTTTACATGTGTATACAGTACATATATTTACATTCTTATTTTATATCATCTATAAATATATTTAATATATAAAAAAACATATACATACATGTGTTTATATATATATATATATATATATATATATATATATATATATATATATATATATATATATATATTATATATATATATAATAAATATACAGAGTACACACACATAATATAAATCGCATTATTTTGGATGCGATTAATGGTTTGATGACACAACTAGCTGAAAGTACTAAAATTACTAAAACACTGAAATAAAACATTAATTAAAGCTAAACAACTGAAAAATGAAAGATGAATATAAAATATAAATGAGCTAAATATATATTAAAAATTAGCTAATTCAAAACAAAATAAAAAGCTATAATAGTATATAAATAATACTGAAATAACACTGATCTTAGCCCTTCAGGATTCTCGCACATTACTTCTTAAGTTTTTTATTGTTAAATTATTTTATATACTTAAAAACAAAACAAAGTGAGGAATAAAACAAACAACAAAACCCAAACCAAAACGATAAACAAAAAGAAATAAATAAATCCTATTTCTTGTTTTCTGTGGTTTATAGTTTGTATGCTCGTAGTTTGTCTGGCAGCACGAATGTTTAGTCATAACTAGCCTCTGCTCGAGGGTCAGTCGTCTCTCTCCGTATGTTGTTTACTGGGCTCTCGTTTGATTGATGCTCTCGGTCGCCAGATCCTCTGCTGTGTCCAGCAGCCGCTACAGACACTCACGCTCTATTACAGAGAGTTTGAGCTAGTTTAAGTGTTTATGTGAGCTTCGGATAGCACTGTGAGCTGGACTGCATTGTTTTAATCACAATTCTGCATTTAAAGCAGTCTTCACCACAGCTTTTCAGAGTTAAAAATCTTATGTTCCCAAATATGTTCCCAGTGTCCACACAGACAGCATCCAAAGTGAGAATATACCTTGGAAATTATTAGATACTCATGCACAAAAAAATGCACAAGATATTTGGTCAAAACTATGCGTTCTAATATTAGCATAATTAATTAGCGCATTTTAATTGACTAAAAGCATATAATGTGTTTTTTTTTATATATGTTGTATTTTAAGAAACATGATATAGTAATAAAATATAATATGCTATGTATATAAATCTATTTTCTTACACTATATATATATATATATATATATATATATATATATATATATTAGTGCTGCAAAATGATTAATTGCGGTTAATCACATCCAACATAAAAAATGTGTTTATGTGTGTGTGTGTGTGTGTGTATTTATTATGTATATATAAACACACATGCATGTATATATTTCAGAAAAATATGTTGTGTATATATATATATATATATATATATATATATATATATATATATATATATATATATATATATATATATATATATATATATATATATATATATATATTAGTAATAAATACATACATTATAATACATAATAAACATTCAATAAATAATGTTACTTTGTTATTTGCTGTACAGGGAGAGTGTTTGATCCGAATAAACACTGTGGGGTTTTGGACCCAGAGACAAAGCGGCCTTGCACTCGATCTTTAACCTGCAAGGTTGGTATCGTCACTCATTAGTGTGTCATTTAATCATCTCTGTCCACTCAGTATTGTGGTGGAGTTATGAAGTGTTTGTTTGTGTATGTTGTAGACTCACTCTCTAACCCATCGGCGAGCCGTCCCGGGACGGTGGAAAAACTTCGACATCCTTCTAGCGGAGCATAAGGGACGGCCGAAGGAGACGGGGCAAAAAAAGGATGTTCAAGCAGGCAGCCAATCAGTGCAGGTCACACAGTCACATGACTCCGCAACCAGCCTATCCACAAGCTGTACAAATGCTAAGACCACGCCCACTCTTAAACCGCAGCTGGCCAATTCACACTTACACAGGTACTTACTGCTGACCACAGGACTGTGCTATTATTTTAATGTCTATGTATCTATTTTTTATAAAGTAAAACAGAAATAATGTTGTTAAAATATTCAAAGCATGTTTTCCATGTTGTATTTATGTGCATTATTTATAATACGTATAAATAAACATGTATCATAATTTCCTACATAATTTTACTAAAACATTTTATATAAAATATTTAACATAATTATTTATAATATTAATATTTGTAATAATATTAATATTTTTTTTAAAATATGACACTTTTAAGTGATGGGGCACTTTGAATTGTTGAGTCAGAGTTTTTGTTGAATTTTTTTATAAACTGATTCACAGATTTTAGTTCGTTCAAATAATACTGAAATAACATAAAATATAAATATTATCACTCATATATCTTATCATATTATCATTATTGTAGTATGATGGAGAATAATTATGAGAAGGACAACTTTCAAATGGAAATTAGAAATGTTGCCTTGGCAGCTACCTGAAATAAAATAAATTTAAGTAGAAATACTAAAATTACTAAAACTGAAAAATAAAAACCTGACAATATAAAAATGAAGTCCAATTCATAATATTAATAAGTAAAATAAATTAAGTTAAATAGAAATATTAAAAAGGCACAAGTACATAAAAAATTACATAAAATTTATTTAATTTTAATTATTTTAATAAAAAAAAAAAAAATTTTAATTTTAATTTAAAATCACTGCAATATTCACATCTTTCCCGATTTTTAAATTGCCAGAAATGTTTTTAAAAGTACTAAAAATACTTGAATGCTAAACTGAAAAAAAAGTTAAAAATGACAAAAACATATAACAAAATTACCAAAACAAATGAAAATGAAAACAAATAAATTTAAATTAAATAAATAATATTCAAGTATATAATAATACTAAAATATAATTAAATTATAAAAATAAAAAAAATTCAGAAAAATATTTTTCCTATAGTGTCATCAGTCTTTTATTTGCAGAGCGTTTGGCGGCAGCAGTGCAGTCGTGTTCAGCTCTGCGCCTGTTCCTCCTCCTGAACCTGTGCTCGGCTGGCAGCAGTGCAGCGGAGACACACGTCTGTCCAGCGATGAAGGAGAGACCGACCTCCCTGAGGAGTCTGAGAAGATGCTGTGCCACTATTCTCCACAGCACCCGCGTCCCATGAGTGTGAGCTGCACCACACCCACTACATTACAAAGTCTGGGACCCTGTATATTGCTGTATATGCGTGAAACATACTGTAGATGGAGGAATATAATGGAAAACCCAATCTCTCCTGTGTTAGTGCTGTGCGTTCAGCAGTCGGTTGATGGGACGGGGGCACTACGTGTTCGACCGGCGGTGGGACCGGGTTCGGCTGGCGCTCCACTGCATGGTGGAAAAACACGTAAACTCTCTCATGTGGAGGTGAGCGTCCCGCATGGTCCACAGTTACAGGCTTGTACATACATACGCTCACACAATTATTGCCTATGATTTATGTATTTATGGGTGCATGCATTCAGTTCACTTTTTCCATAATAGGATGCATCTATATATAGTAGGGGTTGTATTTCACCCCAAAATCACAAGAAAAAAATATATTGCATTAAGAAAATAAGGACTTGTCACAGTCATTCTTTTTTTATTTTGACATAATTTTTTATTAACAGTTAATCTATAATTATTATTAATTATAATACAACAATTTATATTTAGTAATGCTGTAGGAATATAGAGACCTTCAAATGTTTGCAATGCAAAAATCTTCTAAACAGGCTTCGTTTTCTACATTCATTTTTCTAGGCTTCATCTGCAAAATATTATTTTCACCCAAACATCAGAAGAAATTAAATATATTTTGAATTAAGAGAAAAACCTGATCAAGATTTTTTTTCTGCATTCTGACATTTATTCTCATGTTGAATTTTTTTAAAGACATTATTAAACAAATAATTATACATTAAATTATTGTTTTTATTAATAATAGTTTTTAAACCTCATTAAACTGATAATGTCATTAAATATGACTGTTGAATGATAGTAATAATAATAATAATAATAATAATGTATATTAAATAATAATCATACAGATATAAATATATAGAAAAATAGCCTCATTAAAATATGAAAAAAACTTAATTTTCTTGATGCAAATATTATTTTTCTTTTTTCTTTGTCTCATTAAAAAAATTATACATTTTCTTTTAAAGTTTTACATTTTTTTTGGTGAGTTTTGTTTCATAAGCCTTCAGTGAATTATGTTTCTAGCTTCAGTTCAGTATTTTAAGTACTTGGATGACTTTACAAAGGCTCAAAACATTTTCTTTCACTCATTAGACACACAAAATTTAGGTTAACATGCCACATAACCGGTAGGCTTCCTACCGCACACTGGTGATGTCATATCCTGTTTGTTACAGGAAAGTCCCCCTAGCGGTGGAGAGTATGACTAGCCCGACTGAAGTTTCTCCCCTCGGCTCTCCGTTCGTCCCCAACCACGCACTCGCGGCTCCTCTGGACGGCGTCTCCATGGTCTCGTACTCCACCTCTTTCTCTCATAACGGCTCTGGGGTTTTCTGCATCCGGGACCCCGGTCCCAGACCGCAGCGGAATAAACCGGCCAAGCCGTCTAAAGCCTCAGGGGACGGAGCGGGACCTAAAAAGCGGAAAGCACCTCCGGCCTCTGAGTCACGAAAGAGCGGGAGCAGCGGGAACAGCTACCATCTGCCATCTGCGCACATCAGTAACGGGACCGCGGCCCTCAGTGTGCGGGCCAAGCCACGGCCAGGGGCCCCGGGGCCGAGGGAGCAGGATAGGTATGGGAGCATGGAGCTGTCCCTCCCGCAGGCGCTCACCGGGGATCACGGGGGCGTCTCGTCCCACAGTCCACTGCCCTACGGATCCTCCGATGGGAGGAAGAGAAAGAGCTCTGGATCGAGCACCAGCAGAAGCACCAAATCCACAGCACTGGACGGGATCTTCAGGAAGAGCAGCAGCGGTTTGCTGTCGTCTGTCGCCGAGTCGCCCCACAGCGCCCTCCACAGACAGGTACAACATGTTCAAAATGTACTAACGTGTCGTTATATACCGATAGATGTAGACCTATTTATTTTGTGTGTTTGTGTTGATTTCAATTCATTGTATTTATCCATTTAAAAAACACTCAATAAGACAAGATATATTAAGAAATAAAATACAATAATAGAAATAATTTGCAGGCCTGGAAAATTTGTATAACTTTTAAATAGTACTTTTTTTTTATAATGTATATATTGTTTAAATAAGAAATATGATATATATAAATATATATATATATATTTATATAAATGAATAATTATTTATTAAGATAATATAAAAGTTGTGATTTTTTTTTTTTATTATTATTTTTTATAGACATATCAAATAGTATGGTATTTCAATATTATAATTTTGCAGGCCTGGAAAAGATTTATTATAGATTTTTTATAATGTATATATTTAAAAAAAAAAAAAAAAGAGAAAAGAAATTTTATATATATATATATTTATTTATTTATTTAAATGAATTATTCTTTATTAATATAATATGAAAAGTTGTGATTTTTCTAGCATACACATATTCTCTATATATGTTTTTGTTCTATCATGGAAAAGAATTGCAATATTATATAATAATAATTATTTGTTATATTATTATTTTATTTTGAGTTATTTACAATCATGCAATTTTTCTAGCGTCTATATTTTATTCTAGTGTACTATATATTTTTTCTAGCTCATAAAAGATATTATTCTTTTAAACGATTGTGATTATAAAACAATATAATATTTTAAATTATATTTAATGCAATTTTAAAGAATCATCTGAATATATTTCCTATTATATTCTGTTATGCACTAGAAGACGAAATATTAACGTGGAAAATCCTTGGATAATGTGATGTATTCCTAAATTATTTTCATACCATTTTTGCATTTTACTTTCATCTCATGAATGACAGGGTTTTTGGGTCTCTTAGTTTTTTTTTTAACTGTACACTGAGAATCCTTGCATATGCAAACCTACTAACCAGTGATGTATTCTGTAGCCTAAGGTCCCTCACTGATGCAGTGTGAGTTTGAGAAGAGCTTGGGACGTCCTGTGAGGTCCTGCCTTGATCCCACCACTGCCTCTACGGTTGAGTCGCGTCCTCCTTTCCTACAGCTTCTTCCATTCAGTTCCCATTAGGAATAAATGCTTCATCTGCCAGTTTATCAAAGAATGATTTCTCACGTTTCCTCTCATGCAGATTCAGATTTTGATTTGACCAGTACACAACACATTTCAGACATTCAGCGATATGGAGTTTTCTTTTTTTCTTTTGACGTAGATGGGGACAACATGAAGGAAAACCCTTCAGACTCAACCGTGTCGATCTAAAGTGCACTTAATTTCAAGTCTGAGGAGGGGAAAAAACGTTTCAAACAAGGGAATATTTTACAGACGCTTTTTCAGCAAGCTGTATTTTTCTAAATTGGATGAATTCAGGTTATTGAGTTTTCGTTTTTGACACACAAGTGTTTGTCGATTTAAAAAAAAAGAAAAAAAAAGAGGAAGCCAGGACTGACACCTCTGTGGTAAATTAACTTTAACCAGTGATGAATTTTGTATAATAATCGATCCTTTATTAATTTTCTAACTGAGCTGATTAGAGCTTCACACATTGAGCAGTAGTATATTTGTATGCCATTTTAAAGTATTACAGAGACCCTATTGTTGGAAATGTGTGTACATATCTTTTATTATAATTGTTTTGTTTTGTATTTATTGTTCGTATCGCTCAGAGGTTCAAGGATTTAGTGGTTTCTTATCTTCCTCAGTCATATGTATCTTCACAAACCTAAAGATGGTTGGTTATGAAAGGGCCTTGCATCCTTCGCATTTTCCATTTATACTCTCTGATTATGTTTTTAAGGAATACTAACTGAAATGATGATGTACCCACAGGATCCAAGTGTTTTCTAGAGGAAAGGTACATTGCTGTGAGCCAGTATTGGCAGTCGGCCGAGGTCTGTTGCCAATTATGTTTTTTAAAGATGTTGTTAGTGTTTGACCATCAGAAATGAAGACCTTCTCAAAGAGTTAACGGAGAGATGATTGGCTGTTTACTCTCTATTTACACTACCCTTTTATTTTGATTGAGCAAGGACTCTTTAAATTGATCAAAAGTGAAAATAAACTTAAAATTCCTCAAAGAATCACAGTTTCCACAAAAATACGATTTCTGAAAGGATCCTGTGACATTGAAGACTGGAGTAATGATGCTGAAAATACAACTTTCCATCGCCAGAATAAATTACAGTTTAAAATATATTCAAATAGAAAAGTTATTTTAAATTGTAATAATATTTCCCCATTTTTATTGTTTTTACACTAATTTTTTTTAATCAAATAAATACTTTTTTTTTCAAAAACATAAAAAATCTTACATATCCAAAAAAAATTTAAATGGCAGTGTAAGTGTTCCTGGCCTATTTTTGCATAATTGTAATAAACTATATGGCAATAATGTGTCACCATGATAACTTTTTAAAAAAGAAAGTGCCACTGACTCTGCCTGAATATTCAGTTTTACATTGAAATTGCAAGAGTAAAATGGATTGTAAATGGAATTTCATGTTGACATTAAATGTGAAGTGCAAAGAATTGCACGGAATTGCAAAATAATGATGATTTCCAAACAGGTTTCCAGATCATTGTGGTTTTGCATTGAGATATTTTTTCATAATTTACAATTCAGCTCCATGTTCTCTTGTTTAATCTCTGAGAAGCTCTTCAATCACTAGCATAAATATTTGAATATTTAAAGGAACAGTTCACCCAAAAATGCTGAAAATGTACTCACCGTCAGGCCATTTATGATGAAGATGAGTTTGTTTCGTCATCAGTTTTGAAGAAATGTAGCATTTCAGGTGTAGCATTGAGATCCTGTGGCTCAATGGTAGACCATTGTGTTACCAGTGCAAAAGATTTTGGGTTAAATTCCCAGCGAACACACATACTGGTAAAAAAAAAAAAAGATTATAGCCTGAATGCACTGTATGTCACTTTGGATAAAAGCGTCTGCTAAATGCATACATGTAAATGTATATCATTTGCTCACCAATGGATCCTCAGCAGTGAATGGGTGCCGTCAGAATGAGAGTCCAAACAGCTGATAAAAATATCACAGTAATCCACGATGGATTATAGACTTGTATTTTAGTTAAACATCTCTTAATTATGGATTTGTTTCTTACAAACATGCAGCTTTTCACTTCACAATGTTCATTGATGGACTGGTATGGTGTGGATTATTGTGATGTTTTTATCAGCTGTTTGGACACTCATTCTGACGGCACCCATTCACTGCAAAGGATCCATTGATAAACAAGTGATATCATGATACATTTCTCTAAATTTTATGAAGAAACAATCTCATCTACATCTCGGATGGTCTGAGTGTTTTCCGGAAAGTTTTATCTGAACTGTTCCTTTAAGCCTACAACACTTTTTTTATTTTTTGGTTTTGAGTACTATTTTATTTATAAAAAGTATTGATACAAATAATCTTGTATTGTTGTTCTGACTGTGTAAAGACAATATGCTCTGTGAACCCAGCTTGTGTTTGCTGTGAAAGCTCTTCACTCCTGATTATTACCGTGATGCCTTGCTGCCAATGCGAAACTGTCCATAGGTCAGCTACCAGAGCTAGAAACCAACCCCGAATCCCTTCCACACCATCTTTTATGCGTGAAGTGCTTCCATTTGGATTTGGAGCTGTAATGTTTCGAGGTCAAGTCGCGGTGAAGGTTCCCCAGTCCACACCGAGTCTGGATAAGGATGTTCGGTTACATGTTTTGCCTTTTCCAATGCGCGTCAATCATTCCAGATTATTCTATTGAATTATTGACATGATTATATAAACCAAATTAATGTGTAATGTGGTCAAGATCTGATCATGGTACCCCTTTTTGACCTTATGGCTCTTTCTTTTGGTCCAATAGTGCCACAAATCTGTGTAATACAGTTCATCGACAGGAAACGTTGAACTGTAACTAAGCTATTAAGTATTAGAATTATACATTATTAGGTCCTAGTAAACACATCCCTCTTGTAGAAATTAGGAATGTCACCATGGCATAGCAGTGCAATTTTTATTTAAAAATATTTTTATTTCTTTTAATTTTATCTCTTTTAATTTTATTTAAAAAATAATTATTTCTTCCTTTTTCATGATTATTATGGAAGCCCATTTTCTTCAAGGAATTAAAAAAAAAAAAAAAAAAAAAAAAAAAAAAAAATATATATATATATATATATATATATATATATATATATATATATATATATATATATATATATATATATAATTTATTTTATTTTTTTTGCAATTCTGACTTTTTATCATAATTATGATTATACATCTCACAATTCGTATTTTGTTTCTTGCAATTCAGAAAAAAAGTCTAATTGTGAGATACAATCTCAAAAATCACTTTTTGTCTCACAGTTCTGTTTTTGTTCTTGCCGTTGCGAGTTTATATCTTCTAATTCTTAGAAAAAAGTCAGAATTGTGAAAAAAGTTGCCATAAAATATATAAATATTTATTCTCATGTTTTAAATTTTGCTTTTTTATTTTTTATTTCTATATTTTTATATTTACTTTTTGCTTTTTTATTGTTGGTTTTTTTTTGTGTGTGTGGAGGGAACTTTTATTATTTACTTTTTTCAGTAGTTTAATGGCTGATTTCATAAAGAATGGCGTGAGATTCCAATCCTCATTGGTTTCATTTGAACGTAAGCTACATTTCCGGTTACACATTGAACTCAAAATCACACGCAGAGTTTTCTGTGAAAAGACACACGGCTTGCTTCCACGTCAAGGAAAATGCCTGAAGCAATATAAATTATCTCTGTAATGTTCTCCATTCTGTTCAGTTCTTCTACTGATATGTATTGTTGCATGTGTGCATACTACTACTTTGCCATTATTAGTGAATGTCATTGCTAACTAGATGGTTTGTCATAACACTGCACAAGCAGCCCTGTTCATGAGCTTACTCCCAACCACATCACGGTCCACTTTTCCTCTCACAGATGCTTATGTTGTAGATGTATTCTAGCCACACCTTCAGTGCTTCGACCTGACCCAGCCATAACAATTGTAAAGATTTCGAAGGCCTTATTTTTATACCTGGACTGCTCGTACAGAATCTCTCAATCTGACAGAAGAGGTGTTAATAGGCATTTTTTCTCATTCCTAAAACAAGCTCCTGTGTCCTTTCTACAGTTTGTGTCCTGTTGGCCCATGTGTTCTCAATGATATAGATGTGTATTTTCAGGTTTGATGATATTTGCATTTCAGCTGTTACAGAAATACATTTTTCTTACCTGCTTGCTTGTGTTCTTGATTTGTATTCAAGTGTGTCTATCTATAAATTGATTTATAAATATAAATTGATTTATATTATTTACAATTTCTGATCCGTACATCTAAATATTAGTCAGTGATATCTGTTTATCTGTAAGACGTTCGGTTCATTAAATAACACCCTAGAATTAATATTGTAAACATTACTAGGCTATGTAATTAATGAGCTAATATGTTAACGTATATAAGTCATATAATCTTACTAAAATAATTTATAGCTACATTTGAAAAAAAATATAATATAATATAATGACCCCTGCGTGTGCAAATAATAATATTGACAAAATGTTGACTATTGTCAGAAATGTGGGCATATTTTTTTTTTTTTTTACTTAATTTAGCCTAAAGTCTATTTATTTGCACTGCCATTTATGTGATAGTCAGTGATTTTATTGTAGGTAGGCCTATACATTTATTATATAGTAGGTAAGAATATATTATATATCGATACTGATTAAGTTTACTGTAGATAATATATTATTTAAATAGTTTCTACATATTAATGGAAGAAATACATTTCTTTAAATGTATTTACATACATAAACACTATACTATGTATTTTAATTAGCCTAAAATATATTTTAATTAACTTTATAGTAATGTATAGGAAATAATAATTAGAATCACAAATGTAATATAATAAAAAAAAAAACGTAACGAACGAACGTTCTTTTTTAAATGTAAACACTTTTTTGAGGTCATAAAACAGCATGCGCACATAAATACTGTCAAAAACGTCCTTTTAAGAAACTTTTATATTTTGTTAAGTGCATTTATTTGCATTGGCATTTGCATGATAGTCAAATCTATTTAGTGTAAATGTAGATGTTAGTCCCCTGGATCGACCTGGGGTTAAAAGTGTTCTTTGGCGACAGTTCTCGAGTCGACTCGAACGCGTAACCTCTCAGACAGGCTCGGAGCTCGAAGCACTAGGTCACGGCACCCTGATAGCTCTCCAGTGTTTGCTCAGTAGGACACGTGCGTGCGGTGGAGGCGTCACGCACCTTCCAAAAGCTCTTAAAGTCGAAGTCGAAGTGTCTTCCGGGAATCCGCGGATTATATCGGTAAGAACATCCAGACGCTTCGTTTAAGCCTCACAACCTTTGATGAAGCGATTCACACGCGTTTTAAACACGCAAAAGCGTCGCGTTTCCTCCCAGAACGCGGTTGTTTTGCAGAAAATGGCGTCATGGTTTTGTTGTTCAGTCTGTGGTTGGTGAAGAGACGGCTCGCGCATCATTAGACAGGCTTCAGATGGCCTGTTAGGTACAGATGACTGTTGTTAAGTACATTGTTTGTGTTTTGTGGACCTTTTCGTCATGTGTGAGGAAGGAGAGTGCGCGCAATGGCGCAAGGCTCTCCGGCGGCGCGCGCAACGACGAGCGAAGCGCAGCAGTTCGGAGCTCACGCAGACTCGGTTCGGTTTGTTTGGCTGTCGATGAGTTGTAAAGTTTGTTTTGCGTGTTTGATGTCGTCTTTTATGCTTTTCCTTATGCGTCATCATCGCCCTTTGTGGTTTTAAAACGCATTGCGAGTGTTTCTTCCTTGTCTAGTCCGTTCGCGTTAACTAGTTTCAAACGCGTTTGTGGATGGGGAAAAATACTGAGAGATCAGCCTCAAGTGAAAATTTGGACACCGTGACAACATTTTAATCAATCAAAGTTCAGAGTGATTGATTAACATGCTTAAGTGGAGGTCAAAACAAGTTTCCACGTGAAATGACATGTTTTACAAGAAAGTTTACTGCTTTGTAAAGCAGCTTTTTAGTCACAATTTCTCAGTGTCAGACTCGTGTAGAGTTGAAGGACAAACCGGATGCCAAACTGAAATTGGTAAATGAAAACATGAAACCATTAGCAGCTGATGTTAGAGGTGTTTGACATTTGAAGAGTAAATATTCTTCAAAATAATACTCAAGTACAGTAATGAAGAACAACTTTTAGTAATTTACACTCATGAGGACTGACAGTATGTATGTATTCAGAAGATTGTGTTTACACTCAAGTTATGCAGATGTAAAGTGATGTAGTGACTCATAATGAGCTGTGTGTGATGACATAGTCATGTTACTCATATGATATTATGTTAAAATATGTCAAAATGTGCTTTGCAAATCTATCAATTTGGACTTGATACGTTAGCTGCCAGTGAAGTTTTTAACTAATTGTATTGACATGACATAGACTTTTTGTTAAGTTTTATAAGACAAAGCAGTTGTTTACATAACGCATATCATAAAAAAACTATGAATCAATAAGAAACAAACGCAAATGTTAAAATTAGCATCTGTTTCAAAATCGTTAAAGTAAAGACAGGAGGAGTAAGTAAATAAATTCATTTTGAAGTTAAATTACAAGGACCAATTATTTTTGTATCTTATAAAAAATTTTTTTAAAGTTAAAATCAGTAGTTCAATGAAATACAATTTTGGTATGATCTTTGTTATAGAAAATTACAAATTGAGTTGAAATCAAAATAAAAAACATAGATGTTTTATTCTTGGTGCGAGTCTGAAGTACAATGTTGTAAATCATTTATACAGTGGTAGTTGATATTTAGCCTGAAATAGAGAAAATCTGTCAAGTTTCGTGCTTTAAGCTCTTAGAAATAAGGAAAAGTCATTTAAGAGACTGTTAAAAGTTATAATAATGTATAAATAAAAAAAGGTTTTCTTTTAAATCACCCAAGGGGACAGAAAATTAAAATGTCCATAACGGAATCATCCAAGTAATGAGCGAAATACTCTGAGACACAAAAAGCAGTTTTGTATGTTGATCGATGCTGTTGGGATGTTCAGAGCTCTTGATTATGATGATCATTTCAGTACATGAAGTCGAGGCTATTCGAGTTGTCAGCACTTCTGATTGTTTATACGACCATAACGCACCAAAGTATTCAGATAAGTGCTTTATTGTTGTTTTGATTATTTACATTTTATCATTGGTTCTTCCCAATGTTTAATGTCTTATTACAGTAAGCAATGACAACACATGAGAATCGCTGTTTGGAAAAATCCATCAGCTTCCATCAGCTGTTTTTTTTTTATGATGAAGCATAATGCATGCATCATATATTTAGAGGTTGTTGTCAACATGAAGTGGACACATGTTCCTCTTTCTTATTTTATTTGGCGAAATACACATTTAGGGTTGGGTTATGTGTACAAATGGCATGCATTTTGGAATATGTAGAGCGGGATAGATAGATAGATAGATAGATAGATACAGACTGATCTTCTATTAACTTTTCAATGTGCTTGTCGTAGAAACTTTCAGGGATTGTCAAGACTGAGAGCTTATGTTGTTGTTTTTCAACCAAACTCCAGCAGAGGGCGACTCTTAGAGAGCTTGCTTAAAGAGATACTGTCATCACTTACTTGCCATTATGACATTTCAAACCTGTTGGACATTTGTTTTTATGTAGATCATGAAAGCAGATGTTTATCAGATGTTCATGCTGCTCTTTTCCATTCAGTAAAGGTTGATGGTGACCAGAGATGAGACATGATTTTTCCTTTTGCTTTCAGAAGAAAAACAAAATGTATTGCTTGTAGTTGGTTTAATTAGGCCAGCAGTTGTCTAAGGATTTTGAAAGCCATTAAAAAGCACACATCTTATTGCATTGCAGTGTCCGTTGCTGCTGCATTTGAATAGCATTGTGTCAGTGATTGGTGTTTGAATGCTCTCTTTACATGTGTGCTTTAGTGTGAGTATTGAGTGTGTAGGGTCTTTTACAGGCACAACATTTATTGGCTGAAAGACATCTGAAGTAGGACCTTTAAAAAACAGTGTGTTTTTATTCAAGGGCAAACAAAGTGTTGTAAAATGGACAAGGATGGAGAGAAGCAGATGCATTTCAGTGCAAAGTTATAATGGACAAACTGACAGATACAATCAAAATCTACAGTACAAAAAGTATAAAATTACATGCATCATATTTTCCAGAAAATAAGTCGCACTTGGTCAAAATTGCATTGTTAAAGGGCATCTATTATGCAAAATCCACTTTTTGGACATAAATGTGCATGTAAATTTTATTTTCCTGTCACTCCACAACAAGATCTTTAAATTTAATAGTATTCAGAATCGTATTATAACGAGCATAAATGATACAAATGTATATTATTTAAATGCACTACTATACAAATAAACTTGCTTTGAACACTTTTTGTGTTTTGATGTTATTTGCATTATTATAAGTTGCTTTGAAGTAAAAGTGGCAGCATGTTTTATATTTATATATATATATATATATAAAACACCATTCTGGAAAATTATGAGGGAAAAGACTAATTTAAAATACATGATGTCTGACTTTGCATAAGACTGATAAACAGTAACTTCATCTGACATATACATTCATAAAATCAGTTTAGTACTTTAATAATTATAGTACCATAAATTAAGCTAGATTTAAAGGTTTTTTTTGTCAATATCTCATGCTTTAAAAGCTCTCTGCAGTACCATTTAGGGTTTGGCATGGCTGTTTATTGCTCTGCGGTTCTCTCTTTCTCCACAGAGACACATCTGAGGTGGTTCAGAGATGGAGGAAACCCCAGCCAATGAGAAGTCTTGTCAGACGGATGAGGTCACTGGAGAGGGCACTGTGTCCGGGCCTGACCATGCGAGCAAGACGCTAAGTAAACTTCTGCTTTCTGCCTGTTTATTGAATCTTAAATGAGTGCTGCATGTAATGCATACGACACGCTTCTTGGACATTGGGATCCATTCTGACCGGCACACATGAATGGATATAATCCGAACAAGAGTAAATGCATTTTAAAAGTGGCCCATCGGCTCTGATCCTTACCTATTAGAGGATTACAGCAAATTCCTCCATGGCCTGCTATTGTCCCTCACTCAGTAGGGGTCACTAGAGTCTGGGACCCTTGCAGTGGAGAGGTCATGCCCCTCCCCCTCAGCTTATTCCTGTAATGGAGGATAAATTTACACACGCATACATAAACTAGTGTAACTTGGTGGTAACTTACACTTCAGGTTACGGAATCAAGGAAACTTCAATTGTCACATGTTTTTAATCAAGTAGTGATCAGCTTCTTATAAATTAGTTTGTCCTTTATAAAGATTTCTATCATGTTTATAATTGTAGTATGATGCTGAAATAAAAGTGTTTGTAGGGGATTGTGACTGAATCATTGATTGAGCTGCTCTTTGCCGCATTATACTGGGAGTTCAAGAGGCCACGCCCCCTGTGATTAGGGGTGGGTTCGGGGGAGGGGCTTGATGTCTGTGTGAAAGTGATAGGATGTAGCAGTGTCACTTCCTGTTCACGTTACGTTTTCATGCTTCGTTTTTACTAACGGTAGAAATGAATTGAAATCCCTAAAATGCTTTGAAGAAAGTGTATTCATTTCAATTCCAACATTAATTTTGAGAATACAAAAACTAAAATAAATTAATAAACCTTTTTCATATTATAATTTTTTTTTACATTTGCAGTTTTATTTTAGTAATTTCCTTCTTGCTTTTAGGACATTTTTGTTTGTTACGTTTTTTTTTTTTATAATTAGTTTTTGTTTTTATTCCAGTTTTTATTTTAGTTAATTTGCATGTATTTTTGTCTTTTTTGTATTTTGAATTGGATTTTATATTTTAAGTTTTCATTTTAATTTTAGTTTAAGATTTAGTCATTTGTAAGTTTTTTTATATTTAGAATTAACTTTGGTTTTATAGTTAATTTTCATTTCAGTTTTAGTCATTTTTATGTGATTTTGACACATTCTGAATGCATTTTTTTGTGTTATTTTAATTTTAGCCTAGGTTTTAGTTTTTTTTCTATTTTGAATTAGCTTTTGTTTTTATGGTTTCAGTTTTCATTTTAGAAATTTGTGTCAAATTTTTAGTAGGTTTAAAAAAAATTTTTTTTTTATTTTAAACTAGCTTTATTTTTATATTTTAATTTCAGCTTAGTAGTATAGTTTTTCTTATATTGTTTTGTAATTTTTATTAGTTTTCTCATATTTCTATATAGCTTTAATTTATTTTTATTCCAGCTTTGGTTTTAGTCATTGTAGTACTTAAACATACTTATTTTCAATTAGTTGCCAAGGTAAAAATAAATGTTATGTTCAAATTTATCAATTTTAAATACATATTATTTCTGATATACTTACCATGAAATAACCAAATAATTTAAATATTTTAAACGCTTTTATGTATTACTATCTGCAAGCTAGTGAGTCGATCAAGTCTTATTTACCAGCAAAAAAAAAATCTCTCATCTGACACTTGGCTCTTGTGTACAGAAAGAACTATTTAGTGGAAACTGATTCATAGATCATCTCACCAACCCTTTATAGCACAGACATCAGTGAGCAGTGTTCAACCGCAGAGCCCTAGATTGATTCTGAGTGTTGACTGCCACCTCCTCACCTAGCCGTCCTGACATTGGCAAATTTCCGGCTGTTCCTGAAGGAAATTCCCTCACACAGTCATAAAACACCTCCAATATAAGGCGAGTCTCTGAGGGCCGCTGTAAACACACCGCTGGGCTTTGCTGGCTGATCCAGCCATAAATTCACCAACATCCCCATCATCAATCTCCGACTGATTTGGTCGCTTTATCCACAGCTGTGTTCATGCCCCAAATCTTCACTCACGAGTGATTTTTTTCACCTCCTCATGTAGGGAAGAGTTATTGTCTTCCACTGCGTAGCTGGTGATGGAAAATGCTCTTTTAGAGTCATTTAAGATAATCTGTTCTTTAAAATGTTTAGATTTCTAAGAAAATATTAAAAGTTTTGCTTGTGCAAACTCGTTCAGATTTTTACCCTTGAGTATGAGCAATAATAATACTATTGCTATTGCAAACTCCACTAATAAACGTCCTTTCTGTAATAGTCTCCACAAACTAGAGCTTCATCAATCACCACCTTGAAATATTGGCATACATAACCCAAACCGAAGAGATATTATCCGATTCATCCAGTGGAAAAATGAAGATGTGTATTAAATCAAAGCTTTTGTTTCAGAGCCAGACGTTTTGGCAAAGTCGCAGACAGTCGCAGGCAGCGGCCATCAATAATGCAAACTTTAATAAAAACTCATTTAGAAAGCGCAAGCTGAACCTCTGTATGGATATGACTCATATCGGCGAGATCTGCCATGCAAAACATACTGAGCACAGCAGCGAACTAGACTTCAGATCATCATTTCTGTATAATGAGTTTGTCTGGTGAGGATTATTCAAAGAGATTCAGCCTGACGGAGTGTTAATAAGAGAGATAAGCAGCGTTATAACTGAGGTGCATGATTAATCGGATGAGTTTTCTCAACCTCCACTGTGTGCATTTAGACTATACTAGAGTTTAGAATGATGGTTTACGCCTTTTCTCTGTTTACAGCAGCAAATCTGTTGGTTTAAAACCGTTCTGAACATTTCAAACATCTATGTTGTAAATAATTAATGGATGTACTGTAAGAATATACTGTTTTTCTATCCCAGTCTATTCCACAGAACCTGGAGATCCTCCTCTGCTACAAACACCGCTGCTAACCTCCAAATCTGGCATCCAGCAGATCATTGAATGTTTCCGCACAGGTGCTGTGTCTGTTCACAATGTGTTACCTAACTCTGTTCCCTCTCTTTATGATAGTAGTAGACTAAACCGTTAGCATACAGTTTGAAGGAGCAAACACAGAATCCCTATGTAGTATAATCACTGTCCTCTTGCGCTTACTTGCAGGTACTGCACATCTGAAACACATTCTCCTCAAAGAGGTGGACACAATCTTTGAATGTAAACTCTGCCGCAGTCTCTTCCGTGGCCTTCCCAATTTGATCAAACACAAGGAAATGTATTGTTTCTCTCGAATGCCTGAACCTGATGGTTAGTACAGCACTGCATTTCTACTTTTCATTCTCCTGAAGAGAGAACATTTCATTGACATAAAGCAATAAAGCAGAATTGATGATTGTTGATTGCAGTTCTGCCTGTTCATTAGTTCATTAATCTGAGTTGTTCATTAGTTTTTATCAGATTGGCTTCAATATAAGCTTTTTTAGACTTACAGAATGTTTTATAGCACAATGAGCTCTTATATATCAAATGATCGAGGGGATTTCTCAGCAATGTCCCCAGCATTAATGCTACTGTACCTTTAAGAATTCTATATGTAAATTTTATTGGTTCAACTTAATATATTTAACACTGCCATTAATCACGGTTTGTCAAGTTGTTGAATACTGATGACCTGCAAACATAGATGATCACGTTAACATTTGAATGTCATCAATGATTTATCAATGACCCATTGTTTTTTTTATCAAATGTTCTGGGTGAACAATATGTAATAAATGTTATAGTGTATCTACATAGTAATCTTTAATAGATATAAAAAATGGCCCCTATATGTAATATGTAATATGGCCCCTTTAACTAAGGTCTACTTCTGGTTCCAGGCCTTTCTGGAGATGGCAAGAAGAGCATAAAAGAACTTCTTGAAGCTATCTATCCGCGATCTGATAAAGAGGAATACATACTGAAACTGGAGCCCATTGCTAGCAACCAGAATGCTGTGTACCAGTACCTGTCCAAAGAAGATAACCTGCCACCTTCATCTCAGAGCCCAAACCACACCACCCCAGAGAGCTGGAGACACTACCACTTCAACAGCCAGGAACCGTACATGGAGGAGCTCCAGTTGGAAGAAGATGAGAACAATTTTATTAATGAAGAAGATATGGGTGAAAACATAAAGAAGGGAGAGGAAGATGTAGAGAAGGAGCCTCAGGATAGCATAGAACCTGAGGAGCCAACAGAAGAAGCATGTGACAAAGACCTGGCCCCCTGCAAATGTCTCATTTGCAACAGGACATACCGGGTTCGAGGCCATCTTAGAAGACACCTGTGGACCGTACACAAGATTGCATCTTCTGGCTCCACAACCAGCTCCAGTGATTCCACGTCCAGCTCCAAAAAAATGTTTAACGGTAAAGTTCCAGACAATCCCAACACCAGTCCCAGCTCTTTCTCTGACACCCAAAGCCCCAAGGAGGACAAGGTCTCATCCAAGGTTCAATTCTCCATAGGCTTTGACTATAAGGCACGCTTCTGCAAGCTCTGCAGGCGGACCTTCAGCTCCATGCAGAACCTGGAGAAACACATTGAGCTGCACACGGATAATGGCACGGACTTCTTTGTCAAGTTTTACTGCTGTCCGCTCTGCCGCTACAAGACACGGCGCAAGAGGGACGTGTTACGCCATCTCTCAGAGCTCCACAAGAAGAAGTCCACCTATCTGAGCAGGATCTCCCAGTCGCTGGAGAGCTACGCCGTCAAGAAGCCCGCGGAGGTCGTGTTGAACAATAAAGAGGAGACAGTTCAAGGTCGACAAGAAGAAGTGAATGTCCACCGCGGCCACACTTCACCATATCTGACACGCAGGAACTTGCCTCCGAAAGCCCCTGGCATAGTGGGCAAAAAGACCTTGAAGACCAGCAATAAGAAGCGCCAAAGCGAGGAAGGGACTCGTAACAAAAAATTAAAGCCTAATAGCCCAAAAGGGGGTGTTACCAAGAAATCTCTGCACGTGTGCAACATCTGTGGGCAGAGCTTTAAAAAGACAAGATACCTAGGGTTGCACAAGAGAAGCCACCTGAAATCCACAACCAGGAGCGCAGGTGTCAGAACAAGATCCAAGGTCATGCTTTGGTGAGTTGTGCACTTCACAAACTCTTATTTCAAACCCTTGTGAGTTACCTTGCTGTCTACTTCCTCCACAGCTACTGTAGTTCCTTCTAGAGCAGGATGCTAATTGAAACGAAGCCTCATGAGTAAATAATATGGAACGCTCTAACTAGGGAACCAGCTAACAGGGAATATTCTCAGAACTTTTTGGCACGGTTCTCCCCAAGTTATGAACAAGTTATCTGGTATTTAATAGTGTTCTCAAAACGTGTTCTCTTCGTAGAAGAGATTTTCCTGAAAACGTTTTAGTTGGATGTCCATCTAATTGCTTCAGATGTTACTACTTTCAGAGTTCGGAACGTTCAGAGAACATTCAAAAGTAACATTCCCATAATGTTAAACGATGAAGTGGAATGATTCCTTTACATTCCCACAACCAAGATTTTAAAACATTTAAAAAACTGGATGTTTTGAGTATTCAGAGAACATTCAGAAAGAATGTTTAAATAACTCCATAGGAATGTTAGTAAAAAAAAATTGATTTCTAGTTGATTCTGGTTGAGTTGGACATTAGCTTGTTGCTAAGCTAACAACTACGTTTTGGAGCAATACATACAGTAGCATACACAAAGTATTATTCTCAACACTAAAGTATTGAAAAAAATAGTAGACATTTCTCCTGCTTGTTCACCAACTTTCACTTTTCAGTTAGCTCATTGCAATACATTCTGCAGTTGCCTTCTTGGCAAAAGATACATAGTTCTGCCTTCGAATTTGATCAGAACATCTTAGAAGCCAGATTACATCATCACAGTGCATTCTTCAATTGCCTTCTTTGCAAAAACTGTATGCAGTTCTGCCTTTGAGCTGGATAAAACATTTCAGAAGTCAACAGTGTAATGCTACGTACCTACCTTTTAGTTTAAATCCTGATGCTTAGTTTGGAGGGGCTTTTGATGCTTTAGGTAGGCAGCTCACTAGATTGTGTGCAGCTGTTTCTGTTCTCTGAACTTCGATGGTACAGCAGATGGTGTGTTGTAGCGGGAGAAAGGAATTGTGCTTTGGCTAGCGGATCGCTACCACAGCCTTGCTGTGAATGTATGAGAGAAATCCCAGGGTGGACTTACTGCACGGAAGAATGAAGCGTGGATGCCACAGCAAGGCCCCAGAAATTAGTCCGCCCCGTTCTCACCTCAAGGTTTAAAGAGCCCTTGGGGTGCGGGTTGAGCGGTGAGGGGGGCTTCTTTAAGAAGCAATTAAGATAACTCACCCGTGTCCTTGGAAACAGCGCTCGGCTCAGCCAGGCCGTGTTAATCATGCCGTCGTTCTGTCACAGGACTGGAGAGACGGGAGAAGCTCTCTGATCTTCAAATAAGGGTGACAGAGTTACTTTGAGTATACATGTCCATTTTTGACTTGCCTTTTTCCCCCATAAATGCCCTCCCTGTGGTAGAAGTCCATATGTCACTCTGACAGTTAGCATTTCACTGGTTCCTCTGGGTCTTAGTCCTTGTGTTGTCTCTGGGTTGCAGTTAGTTATATGTAACATGAACACACATGAAGGCTGGATTACCTCCCGCTCCCAGTCGACATCTGACAGAGAGTTGCTTAAGTGATAATGTACTGAAGCCCATTCAATGGAAACCATCCAACTGCTAATACACTTTATCATAGGGAGAAGTACTGTATTATATATATATTTTTTGAGTATTTTTAGGTTTAGATTTACTTGAAGTGAGATAATGGGAAAAATATTTTAAACTAATTTAATAACCCTCTTAAATATAATCTTTAGCTAATCTAAAAATGAATGTATAATAATGTTGTAGTGTCTAAATTTACTTGTAGAATTTAAAATGTTTAATTTTATAATGTTGGATCTTTTCTTCATTCAGACAAAATGGCATAACATAAAAGCAATTATTGGCTTACTGATATCAAACAGAATTTTAACTTTGTTGCATCCCTAATATAAAATAGTGAACCGTTTAAATCAGTTTAACCGACCATGAACTTTGTGTACTCCAAGACACTTTAAAGAATATCATGGTATCTTTTCTTAATGTGGTATTACCATGTCTGAGACCTCATGCCATCCGTGTACAAATCCTTGATAATGTTATGATAGTATTTTGTTTTTCCTTCTGTCTCTCTTTACTAGATATCTTCTGACAGCAAACTGGACTTGCAGCATCTGTGGAAAGACATACTGGACAGTGAGAGTCACAGAAAGAAGATCAGAACCACGAAAAAGTCAAAGAAACATCGCTGTACTACAAAAAGTTAACAGAAAAACTTGGGGTATAAGAAACCCTCAGAAATGTGTGTGGGATTTTAGAAGCTTTTCCATTGTCTGTACAGGGGAATATATGTCAGTGTAATGGTACAGTATTTTCAGCTGCACTTTATTAACCATTTATGAGGGCTTCTGACCACTCTTAGATATGAGAGGAAATGCATATGCTTTCCATTCCCCTGCTGCCATCAATAAGATTTGACATTTCCATCCAGAACCAAGTAGTGGCAGGTTTATCCTCAGGTGGAGCTTCAAGGCACACATGCTCTTGGCGAGATGGCATTGAACTCCTGCAGACAGCAGCTGAACGTGGGCTATTGACACCCATCAGGCTCATTGGTATTCAGTGCAGTCATATGGAGTAAGATCTGGATGTCTTTCTTTTCTGTTACTGAGAAAACAGTGGACACTGAAGACCACTGAAACGGCATGAACTCGGATACTACTTCACTTATATTAAGAGAAAGGGATCTTTTATGTTTGAACAAGCACATGCTCTGGAGAAGACAACCAGTTGTCCTTATATGAACTGCAGGCAAATGTTAAATGCTTTCTATGAGATTTTTTTTTAGTTGCCTTTTCGCTGCAGTTCTCGGATTAATTCGTCTCCTATCAGTTTAGATGCTTTTTCATTATATTTCTCTCCTCATTTGGCTGTTACGATTTTACAGAAAGGTAAACAGGTATTCACAAGCATTCACTGTGCAAATCTGTAGATCCATGTTTCTTTTTTTTTAGCCTTCCGGTGGCTTGACGGATTTCTTATTTTTAAAATGAATGTATTGACCAACAATAAACAGAGAAATTGACTGATCATTAATGTTTTTTTTTGTTTTGTTTTTTTAAGTTATGTATAAAGGCTTGTCGCATTATCATATAATTTCCAAACCAGGAGATTGTGATGGAACTAAACGAGGTTTGTGAGTTTTCTTTTTCATTAAAATATTGTTTTACACATCAAATTATTCAGATTCTATATATAAAATTAGATTTTAAATGTATTACTAATTAGGTTTATAGAAAGGCTAAATATGATTAAATCCCGAAGAATGATGTAGTAAATAATTTAGGTTGTGCTGAGTAGATTGGGAACCCGTGTCATAATTTGGTGAGTGAGCAAGGGTTTTTAAACCACTAGAGGGCAATAGTGAACTATTTATAAACCAGCTATCCAAGTGCATTACAGCCAAATCTGACATTTCCCAAAATCTGTTTTACTGTTTGGAATTACAAGTTCAGTTTAGTCAGATGTGACTTTGGTTAGTAGCAGATGGAGAATCTAAAATGGCTTAAATAATGGTTAAATATATAAATAGTATTTTCCACTACCCACTGAAAATGGTTAGGAATTGTTTGCATTCAGACTCATTGAATTAATAAATCGATTAGGATAATTTAGAGTAGATCCAAAAATCTTGTGTAAGATGACACAAAACATCAAAATTCAGTCATATTTAAAAGAATTAGCATTCAAAACCGTTGATTAATGCAGTTTCTAGAGGTAGATAGTCTTAATGCAAAATCCAAAATAATGTTAGAATTCTCACATTCCTGCGTTTACCCACTCCTTTATTCCTGCACTTCTGCGTCTATTTTTGTGCACAAGAAGGGGTGTTCCCTTTATTATTCTGAGCAAACGTTCCTGAGAATTTTCCTTCTGAAATGAGAGCGTGTTTAATTTAAGATTGCATGTGATGCAAGGAAGAGAGAGAGGGTGTGTGTGAGAGTGAGTGAGAGAGCAATCACATTCACACAGGGAGGATTTTGGTGATGCGCTCGCTGTTCATTTCAGCACCACAAAACAGCTTCTGAGAGCAGAAAGAAGGTAAGATCTCACATGCACTTTCATGTTGGTATTCTTTAAAATGGTATTCTTATGCTGCAAGAATGATAAAATACGGTTTGAAATACTGCTCATGAATATCTTTATAGAGTGCGAAAACTCAGTAATCTAATAGATAACTGTTTTATTGTAAAACGTAATGTCACAGTTGTTTCTTTAGAGCTTGTTTGTGTTTTATAAGATGGCAATAGTTACTTAAAAGCACTTTATTGGTTCAGAAAAAATGCGCTTTTAATGAGACAATTCTTGTGCGTTCGTGATGAAGCTATACAAAGAACTAAATGAGAATGCAGAGGCTGTGTTGATTAGACTGTGTGAATCATTGCATTGCATCAAAGGAATGTGCATTAATGCACACGCACGCATGCATGCTGATTCATACAAAGGGACTGTTGGGTTTGTACAGTTTATTTCTCTCATAAATTCAGAATTATCAACCAGAAATGTGCGTGATTAATGTACAGGCTGTGCATTTTTAAACATCTTATGTCTTTCTCACGAGTTGCATTTACAGACTATAAAGTCAAAATTGCACGCAACATTGTTTTCAGAAAAGCATACGTTTTACAGTTGTAAGAGAGAGAAAGAGCTCTGGATTCTTATGAGACAGGTTCTCCTGGTGGAAATATAATGGCATCTCCAGTAGAAGATGGTTCTGCTTGGCACATACTGATTCGTGCAAATTAAAAAGAGAAATGGGATACACTGCGTCTGCCAGGGTAATAACTCCATCTGTTTCTGATATAACGACAGAAGATAGGGAAATACCCGAGCTCTCATATAGAGATTAATTCGTGCAAACGAGTTGAATATTAGGCTGAAACCAATCAAATTATGCATATGCACATATACTATCGTATATGCAAATGCATTCGATTCAAACAGGCAGTTTCTGCACTCGAGAAACCAATGCGCACTGGTCTTCCCCGGAGATGTATGGAGTAGAAAAATCGAATAGTCATTAGAATAGAGCCATATAGAATATAACAAAACTGAACGGAGTCATTTAGAATACAATAGAGTGATATCGAATCATAACGACAGAACAGCCGTTAGAATAGAAGTGAGTCATTGTTATGGAACAGACTAAAATTAAACGGTATAGAGTGGGAATGTTGCTTTTAAGGTAATATAAAGTTCACAGTAAGATCCAGGGGAAATGATGGGATGTTTCCCGCGTAATCTATAGTGTCTGGGTTAGTATGGGAATGTCAGTGGCATTTGTGGCTCACCAGGAGTGCAGAATCACACTCGGAAGTGTGCAATGGACTTCCTTTACGTTGCAGAGTGATGATGCTCTTGGCGCACGGAGGCGGCAGATTGCGCAGCATGTGTCTCTCGGAAGCACAAGGTTGTGGGTAACGTAACGATGGCTCTCCAGTGTAGAGTGGAGATGTGGAGGTGTTTCACAAGAGGTTCTATCTGTCTCGACTCTCTGGACTGTTTCAGTTGTTTGATGTGTGCCAACAACAGTGTAAATTAGCAGCCTTCATTTTGGAGCTTAGTGTGGTTTGGCTAAAATGAAAGAAATGTAGATTGATTTTAGGATAGCCCACAGGGAAAGACAGAGTGCTATATTTGTACCAAGTGCATAGACTTCTCCAGATACATAAAGTTATTTTAAAAACCATAAATAACCAAAAACATAGTGTATACTATCAGTAAACAGTAAAATTATATCAATTACTGTCTATCTGCATTGGCCCAAATTTCTATATCTGTAAATTTAAAAAATAAAAATAAAAACTGTTGTGAAGATCAATCTGCCATAATTATCCTTGGTTACCCTCTGTCCCACTCCATTCCACAAAGCTGAACTGTAAAAATCAACCACACAGCTCTATTGTCCACAAATATACACATTTCCTCTCACTGCGAAATGTTTTTGGTTGTCTATGCAAATGTTAGAAAAGACGGCCTTGATTTATTTTTTATTTTTTCAGTGAGGCAGAAATGAAAGACCAGACTGAGCTCCAAATGACTGTGATGTAATTTCCTCCCTGTCAAGATGTCCGTGTGTTTGATGAGTTTGCTTTGTTGCTTGCATATATTGTACCTGAGTCATGTTTGATTTTATCTTTGTGCAACGACTCATACAATTTTTTTCTTTTATTTAGATGTTTCTGAAGATGTGAGAGTTTTGGAGCTTGATTTGTAAAAGGCTCTTGTTTGACATTTTTGCGGTTCCTTATATCACCTGTTACCAGTCACATGGCATGTACGCCAGACATTTTTGCCCCATGAAAAATTCCTGTGGTCACACTTTAAATGGTCAGAAGGCACAACTTCAGCTTTGAAATGGGCATGGATGGTACCGTCCGTCTGCTGCCCCATTAGTCCTCAGTCCCACCACCTGGAGTTTTTGGACCTTAATTTCCTCACATTGTCCCCAACGTACCAGTGGATATGGATCTTGTATGCTTAAGTTGGACTCAATACCAGCTCCTCCTCTTCCTCTGCTACTGGTTGCCAGTCTCCCTCCAGCGAGTAGAGACACCAAACGTTGAGTATGCCCACTCTATCCGTCTAGATGGCGACATCATCCTGGGTGGCCTGTTTCCGGTTCACTCCCGGGGTGAGCGTGGCATTCCCTGCGGGGAGTTAAAGAAGGAGAAGGGTATTCACAGACTGGAGGCAATGCTTTTTGCCATTGACCTCATCAACAAAGACCCAGAGCTGCTGCCCAATGTGACGCTGGGGGCCCGTATCCTGGACACCTGCTCGCGGGACACCTATGCCCTGGAGCAGTCGCTTACTTTTGTACAAGCTCTCATTGAGCGTGACGGTTCGGATGTACGCTGTGCCAATGGAGACCAGCCCATATTTGCCAAGCCAGATAAAATCGTTGGAGTCATTGGTGCGGCCGCCAGCTCTGTCTCCATCATGGTTGCCAACATCTTGAGGCTTTTTAAGGTAAGAAGGCTAAACTTGTTCCTCTTGGGATTGGAAGTGGGGTTCATACTCTGGTTCTTGTCAAAGATGGATGTTTTGTAGTGTAGTGGACAATAAACAGGGCTGGATGTAGAAGGGTGCAGACTGATTCCTAAAGTCAAGACCATGTGGGAGTGGGGAGTAGCCTGTAACTGTTGTTCAGTTGAGACCAGCCCATATTTGCCAAGTTCAACAAAATTGCTAGAATCATTATGGCAAATGTGTCTCCATCATGTGTGCCAAAATTATGAAGCTGTTTGTGGTAAGCAAAGTTACGTAAGAGGCCCTTCTGGGGACTGGAAATGTGATAAAGTCTGCAGCTGTTGTGAATGGGGTTACAGTGTAATGTTGAAGCTTAACAATCTGGGCTGGGCTTTGAAACCTAAAAATCAAGACCAGCCCATATTTGCCAAGTTTGACAAAATTGCTGGGGTCTTCATGGCAAATGTATCTCCATCATGTTTGTCAACATTATGAGGCTGTTTGAGGTAAGGAGGGTTATATAAGAGGTCTAACATTGCCCTTCTGGGGACTGACAATTGGGTAAAGTCTGCAGCTGCTGTGAATGGGATTACTGTGTAGGGTTGTGCTTAACAATCTGGAATGGGCTTTGAAAAAAATGTAGGCAGAAAATTACAATCAAAACCAGCCCATATTTGCCAAGTTATACAAAATTGTTGGGTAATCAGGGCAAATGTGTCTTGATCATGTTCACCAACATAATGAGGCTGTTTGAGGTAAGCAGAGTCCCATAAGAGGTCTAGTATTGCCCGTCTGGGGCCTAGGAATGGGACAGTCTGTAGCTGTTTAAAATGGTGGTTATTAGCCCAACTTTTTGCTCTTTTGATCATGTAAATTGTGTGTTTACATTCCATTTGCATTATCACGAAACCCGCAAAACGCTACAAAAACGGCTCCAATCATGGTGACCTCCATTCACGGTCATCAGCATTCATAAATGCCGTAAATGAAGACGTCACTGCTGTCTGCTTCTGAGTTCCTGTTCCTGGTGCAAGTGCAACCAGGAAAACGGCCTGAGGGACAAATTTGTTCTCTAGGAACCTGCATGCAGGCTAATTCTTAGAACTGTGTGGTGCAAAAGCCCCTATAAGAGATTTAAGCAGATTTTCATGCTCTTTCATGCTCTGACGCGACTTTCATAGTGACAACAGCCAATCACATTACTTTCTGGTGTTGCATGAGTGCGATTGGCTAATGTCTGCGCTAGTGTATTTTCATAAGGCAATCTGATTGTCTGATGCCTGCGTTGGTGCTTGAAAAGTTGAACCTCTGCCGTTAGCATTGGACCCAACCCGATGTGACGGATCCACAATTAATTTTGGCAACACTTGATGCCACTCTATGATGTCAAAGTAAACGAGAGGCGTTGATGGCAACAACCTATTTGAATGTACCATAAGTGGTCTAAACTAGCCCTTCTGGGGCCTGTAAATGGGGTGTGTAGTCTGTAGCTGTTGTGAATGATGGTTATAGTACAGTTTAGGTGTAAATAGTCTGGGCTGGAAAGGGTGTAGATTAAAACCTACAATCAAGACAAGCCCATATTTGCCAAGTTTGACAAAATTGTCAGGTCATAGTGGTAGTGTAGTGTAGTGGTTAACAATCTTGACCAGGAGCCAAAGGATTGCAGGTAAAAATGGCACTACATGGCTATTGTATCCTTGAACAAAGTACTTAACCCTAGGGTGCCTGGGGGTATTGTCCTCTTGTGCAAAGCAAGTCTCTTTGGATAAGTTTCTGCTTGCTTACTTTCTAAGTCTTTTCCAGTTGCTTTTTGAAGTAGACAAGATCTTCATAACCACAGGTGACCTCACATAACTCAAACTTCTGTTGTTTGAAATATGTTGTGACAGAGTGTGTGTGTGCATGTTGGCCTGGAAGAATATCAAGGCAGGATGATTTCGTAGAATGATGCCACCCAAATTCTATTAGAATCTAAATTTACGTCTCCCTACCCAGCAGGAAGATCACTGTTTCTGAGCAAATATGACTGCGGAATGAACTCTGGCATTTTGCTATGCTTGTCAGTGGAAATTAAGGGAACCAGGGGGCTCTTTTTCTGCTGTTGTTTATGGATGTAAACAGCTAAAGTTCAGCAGTGGCAACCTGTAACAATCTAGTCTTCGCTAGAAGAAAACCGCCTCCAGGAGATTCTAGGAATCCGATAGGAATGGGCTGCATTCAGTATGTCCCATAAGGAATTATATCCATATCTGTAGACTGAAATTGCCTCTTGACAACAATAGATTTTTCCCCGTTCATGTTTAATAAGCATTCTAAATAACACTTCTGGCTGACTGCTCATTGTAGTTGTCAAAGGGACAACTCACGGCTGCCCTGTGCCAATTAACCACACAATGTTAATGAAACTCTCTGCTGTTTATGCCACACTCATTAGCTGACCGTGATTTAACTGACTGATGTAGACAGGTTGTGCCGAACAACCCATCCACAGTAAATGACGCATGTCCCATACGGCAAGCACAGATATTTTTCTGTAACACCATGTCAGCTGTCAGACTTTGATAAGCAATCATGCTAATGTGGCAGATTAGTCAGATCCTCCCTGTAGTGACGTCATGTTATTGGTAGCCTATCTCCCCGCAGGGAGGTGTGTTTAAATGGCTGTTTGGTGCGGGCCGGAGGTGGTCATCTGTTCTGTGCCTGCGCTCTTCCTGTTTACCGGCATTCAACAGAGGTCTGTGGTTAAAACACAGCCGTTTGGGCATTTTAACACCGCTTGTGTTATTTCTGTGGGGCTTTGCGTGCACTGGAGAGTCTATTGTAAACAACCGTTACGTGCGGTCTGGCTCGTTACACTGCCTAGTCCCAGCATTCCCGTGTGTTTACCGGTTGAGTGGGGATATCCAATATATGCTGTTTGGCATCTACTTCATTTCTATCCCGTGGATACTGACGTCAGCTCTGCTTTCTGGTGTGGCGAACGGCTGCGTTATTTGGTATGTGTGTTTATATTTCCGATTGCTGTTCATAAACTAGAACTAGTTTACTAATCGTCTTCTTATCTATTAAGGGCTAAGACTGGGCGTGCTGCATTTCCCTACTACATATAGAAGCACGCTGCTGTTTTGTTCCTGCTGGATTTGCTTTCGTTTCTTTTCTGTATATTTTTGCTGTGTGTTTTCATCATTTTGTTCTGGGTGATTTAGCGCGGCCCGATTTTGGAGTTGTTGGTTAAAACCTGCTCCTACTGTGACTGTATTTTGAAGATCTTTTCCTCGTACGTTGGGAAATAACGAGTTCGAGGGCCGCGCTCATTCAGATATTTATTTCTTCATTTGCCCTTTGTGGTGTTTCTCATTTTGGACTGGTTCAGAATGCTGAGATTTTCTCTTGGACATTGTTGTCTTTAAATTTATTTTTCCTTGTCCTTTTGTGTTATTATCTAGCTGTTTAAGCTAGAATTTATTTCTTTTCTTTATGTTGGAAGGGTTTCTTTTGCTCCCCTGCATTTAAGTTTTTATTGATTAATTTTTATTAATTTGATTTATTTTGGTTTGTATTACAATTACAGGAGCTGTGTGTCCGACGGCAGTGAGGCTTTCCTTCACCGTGTGCTGTGTTATGCTGTGTGAGCACCACTGATAAAATCACGGGTATTGGAGAGAGTGTGTGTGTGTGTGTGTGCACTTAGTGTGATTTTCCTCTTTTGCTCCCTCTCTTAGCCCATTTGATGCCAATAGGCCACAGCTCCGAAGTAATTGTGAATCCTTATTGTGGATTGTGATTTCCAGTTTAGTAATTGGCTGGGTGACTATTCCTGCATTTTAAACTTTTGTACTAATAAACAAACTCTATTTTGCTACCCACGTCTCTTGCTCACATTATTCAGTGGAATGCACCTGGGTTCCTTATAACATTTTAAGTGAACTGTGATTCCCTGGTATAGTCCCAGGGTGGCGTAGTCTATTGTATATCTCTTGAGGGTTGAATATCGCCAGCAAAAAGACCACTTGGCCACATTTTGGCGTAGTCGACAGGATCCACTAAATGGAACAGAGACGTGGGTGAAGATTTCTTTGCCAGCTGGTATTGCCATTATTTGCTTTTTTTTTTTATTTTTACAGGAACAAGACAGCAGCGTAGACTCTTTGAAGGGTCTCTTTGGCTACCTCCCCTGATTGTGTTTCAGGTCCAAATTTCTTTCTGCCCCGCCTTGCTTGGTGGTAAGTGTTTTACTAAAAGTTAGCGATGGCAGAAGAATTACAAGAACTTCAGGATCTTGTGGCCCAATTAAGAGCTGATAATGAGAGACTTAGACAAGAACAGACTCAAATTGTTATTCCAGGTCCTAGTACAGCTCCTATTTCTACCGCCTTACCCTCTGGTGCACAGCAATCTGCTGGTGCAAGTGCCCCATCTACTGAGCGATTTGTGTTTGTTCCCCGAGATAGGAAGTGCCCAAAATTTAGCGGGAGACCCGGTATTACCATAAATGAATGGGTAGAGGAGGCCCAAGCCTGTATGCGGGTTCGCCATTTGTCTAGAGCTGATCAAGCATTCTTTCTTTTTGATCATTTAGAGGGAGAAGCTCGGGATGAGATCAGGTATCGGTCTGAGACAGAGAGGGGGGATCCAGATAAGATAATTCGGGCCTTAAAGGAATTGTATGGGTGTTCTTTGTCATATGTAGCATTGCAACAGGCATTTTTTTCCAGGAGGCAGCAGGAAGGAGAAACACTTTTAGAGTTCTCTATTGCATTGATGGGCCTCTTGGAGGGGGTAAAACAGCAGTCGCCGCATGCCATACCAAATGCAGAAGCTTTATTGCGTGACCAGTTTGTCGAGCACGTGCTCGATATTGGTCTTCGTCGGGAACTAAAACAATTAGTCCGCCGTGACCCTACCTCTTCCCTCTTAGATGTTCGTAGCGAGGCAATGCGCTGGGAGCGGGAGGGAGTGCCTGGGGGTGCGAGAGGGCGAAGTCAGTCTGTACCAGTGGCCTATGGGGCCCAGTATGCCATGCAGGGGGAGTCGCAGGTAGTTCGGTTGAGCTCCCCTTCCAAGTCGGAGCTAGTAGAGTTACGGGAAATGTTGAAGGCACAACAAGAACAGTTAAACCAACTTACCCAAGGGTTGGCTCGCTTGCAGGTCCCTAATTCATATAGCCGGTCCCCATATCACAGTAATATAGTATGTCGGAGGTGCCAACGGTCTGGCCATTTTGCCCGAGAGTGTGATGGAGAACGTGTTCTCCCTCGCGCTCCAGCAGTGGGTATATCTTCAACTGGGTCTAGGCAGTTTCGATCTTCACAGCCGTCGGAAAACTAATCCCCACCGGGCTGCGGAGTCACAGCGCGGATGGGGAGTCATTTGACTCAAATGTTGTAAACCGTCTAAATTCTGTCTCTCGTTTGGTGTCCTCCTGTCCTCATCTTAATGTGCTCATCGGTGGTGTTCAAGTGCCATGTTTAGTGGATACCGGTTCCATGGTGTCCACGATCACCGAGAGTTGCTTTCACCAGTATTTTGAACCATGGGGGCAGGAGCGTCTTAGGTCGTGTCAATGGTTGCAACTTACCGCTGCGAATGGTCTTGCGATTCCTTATATCGGGTATATGGAGCTCGATGTCGAACTTTGTGGTAAAGTAGTACCGGAGTGTGGAGTGCTGGTTGTCCGAGATCCTCCTGGTGGCGCCGGTGGACATGTCCCGGGTGTCTTGGGGATGAATGTCCTTGGCCGGTGCTACCAGGAACTTTTTGGACAACATGGTACATCCCTTTTTGACTTACCGGTGGTGTCACAGGCCCCTAGCTCCGTCACAAAGGCATTACAACATTGTAGTAAGGTTAGTGTCCAGACCTCTGATCGTGTTGGGGGGGTTAGGGTGCGGGGGCGGGGCATGTGTCACATTCCAGGTGGTACCATGAAGCTGGTAGCGGCAACCTGCTCAGAACATTATGCTTCCGGTCCCGTGCTGTTTGAGCCTCCAGATTCAGGCTTACCTGCTGGTTTGTTGGCCTCCCCCGCACTGGTTCAAGTGACCCGGGGCACGGTGTATATCCCGGTTGTGAATGTGGGTACCACTGAGGTGATTCTTTACCCCAGGACGTCTTTAGGCACATTGAGTGGTGTCTTTGTCATTAGTTTGCCAGAAGGTATTACTGAAGTAAGGTCCTTAACTGCTACTGTAGGCTCCCATAGTTCCTTGGTCCCCTCTACTGTGGAGGACCAGATTGATGCCATAGATTTGTCAGTTTTGGCAGGGGAAGAGCAAAGCCGGGTCCGGGCTTTGCTTCACAAGTACAAATTTGTGTTTTCAGCCCATGAGGGTGATCTGGGGTGCACTAACCTCTTGGCCCATGATATTCCGCTTCTGGACGATACCCCTGTCAGGCAACGGTACAGGCGTATACCACCTTCGGAATATGAGGTAGTAAAGTCCCACATTAATCAACTTCTTGAGGCACAGGTTATCCGGGAAAGCTGCAGCCCCTATGCGTCTCCCATTGTTTTAGTTAAGAAAAAAAGACGGTAGTCTACGAATGTGCGTGGACTATCGTCAACTTAATTCTAAAACTAGGAAGGATGCCTTCCCTTTGCCCCGTATTGAGGAGTCCCTTGATGCCCTGACTGGTGCCCGCTGGTTCTCCACTATGGATTTAGCCAGCGGGTACAATCAGGTACCTGTCACTGAAGTTGACCGGCCTAAGACTGCTTTCTGTACCCCATTTGGCCTATTCGAGTGGAATAGGATGCCATTTGGTCTCTGTAACGCTCCCAGTACCTTCCAACGTCTGATGGAGAGGTTGTTTGGTGACCAACAATGCCAATCTTTGCTCTTGTATCTAGATGACATTGTGGTGTTCTCTTCCTCGGTGGCTCAACATCTGGAGCGTCTGGGGGTGGTCTTGGGTCGGTTAGGGGCTGAAGGACTAAAAGCCAAGTTAGGAAAGTGTGCCTTCTTTCAACGTGAGGTAAAGTATTTAGGGCATGTGGTGTCGTCTCAAGGTGTGTCCACAGACCCAAGTAAAATTGAAGTGGTAGCTCAGTGGCGCACTCCTACAAGTCTGTCCGAGTTGCGTTCGTTCCTGGGTTTTGCCAGTTATTACCGCCGTTTTGTGGAGGGGTTTGCCAGGTTGGCGGCCCCTCTGCATAAATTGGTGGCCGAACTGGCAGGTGGCAAGACAAAGAAACGTAGGGAGGTGAGTTTTAACGGTGCCTGGGGTGAGATTTGTCAGGATAGTTTTGAAGCCTTAAAGAGGAAACTCACCTCTGCCCCTGTGCTTGCCTACGCAGATTTTACTCTGCCATTTATTCTGGAGGTTGACGCTAGTTTCAGTGGTCTTGGGGCAGTTCTTTCCCAAGAACAGGGAGGAACCGTGCGGCCAATTGCATATGCCAGCCGCAGTCTTAGGCCCACTGAGCGCAATATGAACAACTATAGCTCTATGAAATTAGAGTTCTTGGCGCTCAAGTGGGCCATGGCTGAAAAGTTCCGTGAATATTTGTTGGGGCACAAATGTGTTGTTTTCACCGACAACAATCCCCTTAGCCATCTATCATCGGCAAAGCTTGGGGCGACTGAACAGCGTTGGGCAGCACAACTTGCAGCTTTTGATTTTGAGGTGAGGTATCGATCAGGCAGATGTAATAGAAACGCAGATGCTCTGTCGAGGCAGCACCCACTTGACTCTAGCATGTTAGGGGACTTGCTTCCAGGCACTGCAGTTCCTCGTGCTGTACAGCAGGGGGCTGGTACGCAGGTAGCTGTTCAAGCCACTCAAGCGGTGATCACAGCCCTGCCCAGTTATACCACTGCAGAATTGAGCTCTTTGCAACAGGCAGACCCTGTGATTAAGGAAATTTTGCCCTTTTGGAAGCGAAAGGTGTTCCCTAGAGTGGAAGAACGCAAACGGTTGTCTAGGCTGGGATTGATCCTGCTTCGTCAGTGGGATCGGTTCATTGAGAGAGAGGGTGTATTGTATCGACGAGTGTTTCGCTCTGATGGGGGTGAGGAGTGCTTTCAATTGATTTTACCCACTACCTTAAAATCTGAGGTTTTGAGGCAGCTTCATCAGGAGCATGGGCACCAGGGGAATGAGCGTACCACTGAGTTGGTACAGCAGCGGTGTTATTGGCCTGGAATGTCCTCAGAAGTGGCACGATGGTGCCAGGAGTGTGAAAGGTGCCAAGTTGCTAAGCATGGGGGTCCCACTGCCCGTAGTTTTATGGGCCATTTGTTGGCATCAAGACCTAACGAGATCGTAGCCATTGACTTTACTGTGCTTGAACCCTCTCGTTCAGGAGTTGAAAATGTCATCGTGATGACTGATGTCTTCACGAAGTACACCATGGCTATCCCCACACGGGACCAACGGGCGGAGACTGTGGCCCAGGTTCTTGTGGCCGAGTGGTTTTACAAGTTTGGGGTCCCTGGTCGGATTCATTCCGATCAGGGCCGTAACTTTGAATCCTCTCTCATCCAGCAGCTCTGTCAGTTGTACAAGGTCGAGAAGTCTCGCACTACTCCTTACCATCCGGCTGGTAATGGCCAATGCGAGCGCTTCAATAGGACGTTGCATAGTCTCCTCCGTACATTGCCTGTTTCTCGGAAGAGGGACTGGGTGTCTTGCCTTCCACAAGTACTTTTCTGTTATAACACCACCCCGCATCAGACCACTGGCGAGTCCCCATACTTCCTAATGTTTGGGCAAGAACCACGGCTCCCAGTTGACTTTTTGTTGGGCAGAGTCCAGGAGGTGGGGGTAGGTAATGTTCATGAGTGGGTTGTGGAACATCAAACTAGGCTCCATGTGGCCTTTGAAGGGGCACGTGATCGGCTAAGGGTGGCCGCGGAGAGACGTAAAATACATCATGATCAGAATGTGCGGTGTGTGTCACTTGAGGAGGGCCAGTTGGTTTACCTCCGTGAGTGTGGCATGAGAGGTCGCCATAAGATCCAAGACTTGTGGAGCCCAGTTGTGTATAAAGTAGTGAAGGCACCTGTTGAAGGGGGTTCAGTATATACAATTGCACCGGTTGATGAGTTGGGTAAGGTAAGGCATGTTCATCGCTCTTTGTTGAAGGCTAAGATTTTAGGGGACCGTCCAGTTCCGAGCCCTCGGGATAGGCCTTTGGTGGAGGGGGCGCTGCCTTTAGAGGATGAGCCAGACGAGGGCGATTTGCTACTGTTCGTCCCTGAAACCCCCCAGGCTCAGAGTCCGGCTGTTAGTAATTTAGTCCCTGCAGCTGTCCAAGCTTCCTTGGATATCTTGGACCCTTGCCCCCTGGTGACGGTACCTGGGATACCAGTAGCCCAAGGACAACACCGTTCTGGAGAAATGGGTCTCGCTCCGGGATCTGTTACTGTGTCTGTAGGCCCACCAGGCACTGAGGTAATGGCTTTGCGGAGATCAACGAGACCCAGAGCAGGCCAGCACTCCAATGTCCATCACCTGCCACGGTCAGTGGAGGCGCCTGGTGAGGCTGTGCCCCTAGGTGGGTCTGTCTCTAGTGGGATCTCTGTCATTTACAGGCCTTGGAATTGATAAGTGGGGTTGCCGTATTCTATCGTCGGGGCGACGATACAAAAAGTAGGGGTAGATTGTGGCAGATTAGTCAGATCCTCCCTGTAGTGACGTCATGTTATTGGTAGCCTATCTCCCCGCAGGGAGGTGTGTTTAAATGGCTGTTTGGTGCGGGCCGGAGGTGGTCATCTGTTCTGTGCCTGCGCTCTTCCTGTTTACCGGCATTCAACAGAGGTCTGTGGTTAAAACACAGCCGTTTGGGCATTTTAACACCGCTTGTGTTATTTCTGTGGGGCTTTGCGTGCACTGGAGAGTCTATTGTAAACAACCGTTACGTGCGGTCTGGCTCGTTACACTGCCTAGTCCCAGCATTCCCGTGTGTTTACCGGTTGAGTGGGGATATCCAATATATGCTGTTTGGCATCTACTTCATTTCTATCCCGTGGATACTGACGTCAGCTCTGCTTTCTGGTGTGGCGAACGGCTGCGTTATTTGGTATGTGTGTTTATATTTCCGATTGCTGTTCATAAACTAGAACTAGTTTACTAATCGTCTTCTTATCTATTAAGGGCTAAGACTGGGCGTGCTGCATTTCCCTACTACATATAGAAGCACGCTGCTGTTTTGTTCCTGCTGGATTTGCTTTCGTTTCTTTTCTGTATATTTTTGCTGTGTGTTTTCATCATTTTGTTCTGGGTGATTTAGCGCGGCCCGATTTTGGAGTTGTTGGTTAAAACCTGCTCCTACTGTGACTGTATTTTGAAGATCTTTTCCTCGTACGTTGGGAAATAACGAGTTCGAGGGCCGCGCTCATTCAGATATTTATTTCTTCATTTGCCCTTTGTGGTGTTTCTCATTTTGGACTGGTTCAGAATGCTGAGATTTTCTCTTGGACATTGTTGTCTTTAAATTTATTTTTCCTTGTCCTTTTGTGTTATTATCTAGCTGTTTAAGCTAGAATTTATTTCTTTTCTTTATGTTGGAAGGGTTTCTTTTGCTCCCCTGCATTTAAGTTTTTATTGATTAATTTTTATTAATTTGATTTATTTTGGTTTGTATTACAATTACAGGAGCTGTGTGTCCGACGGCAGTGAGGCTTTCCTTCACCGTGTGCTGTGTTATGCTGTGTGAGCACCACTGATAAAATCACGGGTATTGGAGAGAGTGTGTGTGTGTGTGTGTGCACTTAGTGTGATTTTCCTCTTTTGCTCCCTCTCTTAGCCCATTTGATGCCAATAGGCCACAGCTCCGAAGTAATTGTGAATCCTTATTGTGGATTGTGATTTCCAGTTTAGTAATTGGCTGGGTGACTATTCCTGCATTTTAAACTTTTGTACTAATAAACAAACTCTATTTTGCTACCCACGTCTCTTGCTCACATTATTCAGTGGAATGCACCTGGGTTCCTTATAACATTTTAAGTGAACTGTGATTCCCTGGTATAGTCCCAGGGTGGCGTAGTCTATTGTATATCTCTTGAGGGTTGAATATCGCCAGCAAAAAGACCACTTGGCCACACTAAACACGATTAGAAGAGACATTGTCTTGGGTGTTGAGCAAGAAAATGTGCATGTGGCTATGTATGTGCTTGGTCTCAACAGGAATGCCACTTAAAGGCCTATGAAATGCTATGGTATTAGATACAAAAAGAGCACTAGAGTGAACGCTATTGAATTTGAAATGGCTGGCTTCTATGATTTTCCTACACATCAACAGTACTCCATTATTATTTATGAGAATCTGTGGCTTTATCCCTTCGGCGTTTTTTCGAATGTTCAGAAGCATTGGATGCAAATGTATTTGCTTGCTAGACTAGAGAGTTTCAAGAGTTATGGGCTGTGGCTCATTTGAAACCAGATGCAGTCTGACACTTGGCATCACAAACGGCATTCATTTCCACAGCGAGTGTGTCAAAAGTTCAGACTAATTATCCAACGATCAATGCTTTATATTTGAAACGGTTCAAATGAAAGTGTTTTAGCACATTAAGTTACAGATAAAAATGACCTTTGCATCTTTGTGTTTTGCTGCAGATTGAAATTTTGTGTTTTCTCTTCATTAGCAAGTCGATTTAGAGAAAAAAGTTTGCTAAATTGTTAACTGTAAATAAAAGGCAAACCAAAGAGCCTACTTTCCATGCCTACGCTCCAGAATTGTGTGGTGAAAACAGACTTGTATTGAAATGGGGGTTTCATGACACTTTAAATGGCGCGTTTAAACATGTAGCTCTTGATAAGCAAACCTGCAGTATGTTTAGCCACAGTCAATCATTTAGCCTCTGAAAATACTTGTATGTATGTGAATGGCAGTATATGAGATGTGCCTGCATCATTGTGAACAGCGGCTCATGCCAATGCATAGTGACTCTGAATGGGACAGATGGGAGTTCCCCGGCAGAACTCCTGTTTAGGTAATCGCTACAGCATTAGCATGCCTAGCGAGAGGAGGGCCACAGGCTGTTAGTCCCCTGATTTCAATTCCTGTGACGGTCCCAGCGCACTGCAGGTGCAATTCAGATGCAATTCATTGGGGAGGTGATTTATCAGGGCAACCCTGAAGGTGGGGTCTTTCCACATGAGATTTCTGAGTGAAAGAGGAAGGGCTCATACTTACACACACTTGCACACCGTTGTGTATTATATTGACTGTAAAATGTAGTAAGTTGCCTTCCATTCTACTGCCTGGCTGCCTTCGAAGGTAGCAACCTCACACAAGCATCTGATTTGAAGTGCTCTGGCACACAAATAGCACTATTTACTAGGATGCTAAACTAATAATGTGGTAATAAGCAAAATGGCGTACACCTTAAATGCACAACACATGAAAACTGAGAAAAACTTGTAAGGAAGTACTTGTAAAGCTGGCTTTAAATTGGCAAAAAGAAGATACAAGAGAAGACTTATGATGCCTTTAAAATCACTAGGTTCACTAGGTTTTGGAACAGATTCCATCAGTGCTGGTGGGACAGTGAGTTTGGTTGCTAATTAAGATGATTGTTATGACTTTGATGAACCTCGGGTGTGAGACGGCGTTTCGCTTCAGCCTGTTCTTATTTATTTAACATTTTTTAGCAATATTACATTCATTGCCAAACAATCGGCATGCATATTCATAAAGTCGGGCCCCAACACTCTGTATTCGTTGAGCATTCAGATTGAACTCTTTCAAGAAATACTAAAATAATAATGATTTTGTTCTGACTGTAGCAATCGTTTATTTGTAATACAAAAGCTGTGAAACTGGAGTTTCCATGTAAGTTCATGTAAACATTGAGGGAATTTAAATTTTATGAACTCATTCATTGTGCAACATGGCTGTTTTGTGTGTGGATTTTGAGAGAAAGAGGACCAACACTTTATTGTTGGTTTATTGATTTACTTGTCAATCCTTAAAATTTTTTCCACATGCTAACATTATTGTTCAGATTTTTGCAAAAAGCACACTACTAGGACTCTATTATGACAGATAGATTACTTTTATGGCAGCTTTTAGCGAGACTCATTTCAGTGTTTTATCTTAGGTGTGAGTAAAAGGGGTCTGGATGGTTTTGACGGCAATGTGCAAAATACGGCTGGATCAATAGAGCATCAGTCACAATTGTGTTGAAACACACCAACCTTTGTGCCTATGAAAGCTTGATTCAAGCCACAGGCATTGAGATTACTTGTTTATCCAGTAGCAACATGTTGCCCTGTCCATTCAGCCATGGTGGCTTTTACTTGAGGTTTTGCCCAGATGTAAGAGAATAAAGGTAAAATCACGTCAGAGTCAAGCTGAGAGCTAAATTGGCGGGTGTAAATGTTTTTAAAAATTTGCTCTGCATCTCAGTTTGAAGTTAAAGAGAAAGACTTATGCGTCGCATTTCAACAAAGCAGCCTCTAAATTATGAATTGATTTTGTGCTTCATTACTCTAGAAAGACAACAATTAGATTAAAATGTAATTAACCAACAGATGCATATTATGTTGTGTTGAGTCAGCGAGACCGTTATCGTTAGTCTCTGTGTGTTTATGTAAAGGTCAGAATCAACTGCACTCTTCCGTGGCTTATTTAGACCACGAAATGCGCCATGGCATAAATCACTCGCTTGCCACTGCGCTATAATGGATTGTGTAATGAAGTTGGCATTTTCATAAAGTTAATTTCATCAGATGGTTTTTTTTTCAAGCTGAAAATCATTGGCACTGAAGCATGAGGCCAACAGACCCTTACACCTCCCTAAATCTATTAAGTTGCATCTTCTTGGCTCGAACCATCTGTGCATTGCTGAATGCATGTTTTATGCTTTATATATATATAATGCTGGAAATTAAATGTGAAAATGCATTTATAAGCATGTGGTTATACCTACTTTTTGAATAATCCAGTGAACTTCAAAAATGATATTTACTTTGCAGCATTATTTTCTCTCTATTCAAAACTATACACTCTTAAATATAAAGGCGTCTTATTGGCATCTACTCTCTAAAAAAATCCTGGGTAGTTTCAACCCAACTTTGAGTCAAATATGGACTAACCCAACCACTTGGTTAAAAATTTTTACCCAAAAGTTGGGTAAAGTCCATATTTGGCCCAAAGTTTGGTTTAAATAAACAACCCAGCATTTTTTAGAGTGTATGAATGTCTATATTCCAAAAAAGGTTCTGTGTAAAAACAAAGGTTCTTTAGATTATAAAAAATTATTACAATTAAAGATTATTAAAAAAAAAAAAAAACTTAACTCTTATAATTCCTTACTCTTAAAAATAGAGGTTCTATATTGTCATTGATGGTTCCATGAAGAACCTGTAACATCCATGGAACCTTTCTGTTAAACAAAAGGGTTATTTAGATTATTAAAAAGTCCTTAACACTAAGAAAATGGTTCTCTTAAGAACTACTCACTGAAAGGCTCTTTGAGGAACCAAAAATGGTTCTTTACTTTTTAAAATAATAAAGGTTCTTAATTAGCACTGAGGGTTCCATGAAGAACCTTTAACAGCTCCTAAAAGAACCATGTTTTTCTTAGTGTGAAGAAAATTTGAATAATCAAAATAACTTTTTTCTATTATAAGAACATTTTGTGGAATGTAAATGTTCCATGGTAGTTGAAGGTTCTTCACCATAAATGCAGATAAAGAACCTTTATTTTTAAGAGTGAAGGAACGTTTCCATTCCACAAAAATGATACTTTAGGTTATTAAAAAATTCCTTGCACTAATAAAAAAAGGTTATTTTAGGAACTGTTCACTGACATGTTCTTTAGGGAACCCAGAATGGCTCTTCTTTGGCTTCACCCTTTTGAAACTTTGTTTTTGAGAGTGTAAGAGCTGATATTTCTATAGTTGTGCTGCATTCAATGGCATACTGCCTCAGTCTTATGGCTAAACGTACTTGTGGGCCCTCAGGGACTTCATTGTCAGACGCAGCCTGCGGCGCACAGGTTCAGGTTGAAGAGCGTTGGCTCTCAGATGCTGTGCTGGGGTGGAAACCTCGTGAGGATGAGAGCGAGGACGAGTGGGCGAGAGGCCACGGCTGCCACTTAACCATTCCGCCCGTTGATTTCCTCCATGAAGAGAATTAAGAGTGTGATAATAGACTCGAGTAGATAATAGACAGCGAGCCGGAGAGATCTCATTAGACACAACCACACACACAAATATGGGGTATAACACAGGTTTATTCAGGTAAAGTTCAGGCCTAGTCTCTAAATTTCCTTCATAGTGAAGGTCAGAACAATAAAAGGCCCAGAAACAACAGTTTCCAGAGTGTATTGTTGGAATTAAATAAGAAAAGTGCATTTCAGGACAGCTCATAATATATTTTTCAATCTGGCAGTTATAAAACTTTGTAAAAGTAAGACATAATGAATAATGAAGAGTTCCAATAGTTTCTAAAAGCCTGCAGATTTGTCTGTAAAAAAAAAAAAAAAAAAAAAAAAAGTGCTGAAAATAATTCTTTTTTTTTTAAATGAATTTATTATTTTTTTAAAACATTTTTTTTAAAGATTTTTTTTTATGTGGAATACTGTCAATTTTAGGTTTTGCAATTAAAACCTATGGATTATATAATTTATCATATAATTTATTGATCATATAATTTATAGTGAAAAACAGAAATAGAACATTCCCAGAAGTCCATGCATAACACATCTGATTATATTTTAAATAATAAACAGTTTTTAAAAACTTTTTCATTTTTGTAAATGAGACAATATATCTTTACATTACTTCTTATATATATTTTACGTGTGTGAATGATTTATTATACTTATTAAAGTTTTAGAACATGAGTGTATTTTGAAAATATTTATGTATTTTTGTAGTTTTTATTTTACTTTGTATAACATATAAGTTAAACATGAATATGTATATATATATATATATGTAAATATATTATATTTTTATTTATTTATTTTCATTTATTTTGTATAAAATGGATTTACAAAATAATAAAAGTCTGATTTTTTTGGCCTCTTTCTTGGTGTGTTGTGTGATTGATGGATATCATATAATCCGATTTGTTCTGATTCTGCGAATTATTGCAAATTTTAATCTAATTTAAATTCATTTTCTTAATTTAATATGATTTTTTTTACAGTGAGAATCACAAAATACTTCAGTTCAATTCAATACACATTGTGTAATAATTTTTACAACACAAGTGTTGGCAAAGCAGTTTTTCCATTTTATAGCTTTTACAATCATCCATTTCTTTCTCAGAGTGGACAAAATATTACTATTCGTTAAAAAAAACAGCTATTACAATAGTGAGCAATAGATAAAAGAATAAAATGCATGTACACACACACACACACATGCATTACTCAGTTGAAGAAAGTGCTCCTATATTAGTCGGCATTGTTTGTACTTGGATGTCCATTTGGAGCAGTAAGTCTGGAGCACTCTGGAGTCTGTTGTGACTGCTAGCATAGCGTCTTAGCTACCCACAGTAAAGCCCATTGGGACGAAGCAGATGAGTGTGAAGTCTGGTGCCTGGCTGAAAATGACTCCGTGATGGAGAGTGTCAAGAGCCTGCTGGTAAACAACACCTCTTCCATTGACAGTGTGGCGATTTGTAGATGGAGCAGGCTGGATCGCACTCTCATTTTTGCTTTATTGGTCAGACTAGACTTCACGGCATGCAAGATCGAAATCCATGCACATCCTTTAGCAGGCTTAGAACTTTTTCCCTGTACATTTTTAATTGCCTTTCTTGCTGTTGTGGGATTTCGGGCAATTTAAAGCAGCGCTCATATTGAGTTGTGTGGCCGAGCGGTAAAAGATTTGGGCTTGGGTGCAATCCTCATCTCAACTTGCTTTTTTTTTTTCTTATACATTTTTGCTGGGATGACTTATTTTGCTGGCCAAAACCCTGAAAGGAGCATTTTAGCACGTCTGGTTCCTTCATCCTGAGGTAATGGGTTTTTTGAATGGAATACGTCTGTGCTGAACACAAGCTCAATACATTTTCACATTTGTCCAACGACCTAAAATACATCAGTAATAACTCCTTGTGTTTTTTAAGCCTTTACTTGTCTTGAAAAAGGTTGGTATGGGCATTGAACTTCCTCATGATGAACAGGTAAACTCATGTACTCATGCTTTCATGTTTATAATAGCACTCTTTAACAACTTTCGCTGAAAATGTTTTTAAATAAAGACTGAAAGATTTGTTGAAGACATGCCGTGCGTGATTCATTTGTAGCCTATGATTGGATTTTTACTTCTGTTGATTGTATTTTAGCTCTTAAACAGCAGAAAATGCTTTGTTTACTTGTTGTTCAAGTATCCTAAAGGTTCTTTACTTGACAATCAAAATGTTTTAACATTATTAAATGAACAAAACGAGGAAAAATATGTCATTGGGGTAAAAAAAAAAAAAAAAACTTTAAAGGAAAATGACTTTTTTTTTACTTCAATGGCAGAAATTTGTTATTGTTTTATGCATAAAGTCACTTAACTGTCATGATTTTTTGAGAAAACACCTTTTTACTTCTAGTAAATGTATCATCTGGATTTAAGAATGCTTAGATCTGACTAAAATAACTACTTTTTAGAAAATTATTTTTGCTGTTTATGTTGTTATCAGAATCAGAATGAAGAATCAGAATCAGAATGAGCTTTATTGCCAGGTATGTTCACACATACGAGGAATTTGTTTTCGTGACAGAAGCTGTGCAATGCAACATAATGACAGTGACAGAACAAAAAACACAAAATGGAATAAAAATATAAAAAAAATACAAATAGGTAGGTAAGGAACGAAAATATACAAATTGACAATGTATGGCAGCTATATTACAATGAGCATTATGTATGTACAGGTATATTATGTGCAAAAAAATTTAAGTGTACGCTAAGTATGGTGTTAGATAAATAAGTGTATATGTATATAAATATAAATAGTGTAGTGTGTTCCACAGTTTTTATCAATTGTTCATTAGATGGATTGCCTGAGGGAAGAAACTGTTCCTGTGTCTGGTCGTTCTGGTGCTCAGTGCTCTGTAGCGTCGACCAGATGGCAACAGTTCAAAGAGGAAGTGTGCTGGATGTGAGGGGTCCAGAGTGATTTTTCCAGCCCTTTTGCTCACTCTGGATAAGTACAGTTCTTGAATAGATGGGGGAGTTGAACCGATGATTCGCTCAGCAGTCCGGACTACCCTCTGTAGTCTTCTGAGGTCAGATTTAGAAGCTGAGCTGAACCAGACAGTTACTGAAGTGCAGAGGATGGATTCGATGATGGTGGAGTAGAACTGTTTCAGCAGATCCTGTGGCAGGTTAAACTTCCTCAGCTGGCAAAGGAAGTACAACCTCTGCTGGGCCTTTTTCACAATGGAGTCAATGTGAATGTCCCACTTCAGGTCCTGAGAGATAGTGGTGCCCAGGAACCTGAATGACTCCACTGCAGTCACAGTGCTGTTCATGATGGTGAGTGGAGGGAGTGCAGGGGGGTTGCTCCTGAAGTCCACAGTCATCTCCACTGTTTTGAGCGTGTTAAGCTCCAGGTTGTTGAGAGTGCACCAGACAGCCAGCTCTTTAACCTCCTGTCTGTAAGCAGACTCGTCACCGTCCTGAATGAGGCCGATGAGTGTGGTGTCATCTGCAAACTTCAGGAGCTTGACAGAGGGGTCCTTAGATGTGCAATCATTAGTGTACAGGGAGAAGAGCAGTGGGGAGAGAACACAGCCCTGGGGAGCTCCGATGCTGATTGTACGGGTGCTGGATGTGTATTTTCCTAGCCTCACTAGCTGCTGCCTGTCTGTCAGGAAGCTGTTGATCCACTGACAGACGGAGGTGGGCACGGAGAGCTGAGTTAGTTTGGGCAGGAGGAGGTTTGGCATGATCGTATTAAAAGCAGAGCTGAAGTCCACAAACAGGATCCTCACATCATAAGTCCCCGGTCTGTCTAGGTGTTGCAGAACATAATGCAGTCCAATGTTTACTGCATCGTCCACAGACCTGTTTGCTCTGTAGGCAAACTGAAGAGGATCCAGCAAGGGTCCAGTGATGTCCTTCAGGCGGGCCATTTATTTTAGTATATTATTATAGTTTTTATTAATATTTTTTGTCAGTTTTTATTTTTTTTATTTTTTATAGTTTTTTTAATTGTAAGATTTCTTTTCTATAGTTTTTATAATGTTTTTTTTTTATTCCAGGTTTAGTTGTTTAGTAGGTATGCCAAGTTTAACTAAATTCTAGTTTCTAATTTTAGTTAGCGATAATAACCCTAGGTTATTACATAAAATTACAGGCTTATAAAAGTTGACCTCATTTCTGAAGATTATCATGATGAACAAAATGTGTTAGCGTCATAAACCATTGCTGGTCCCAGAGCTTATATTTTTTGCAATAATGTAAAACCTAATTGAAATATCCTATCTGGAGTTCATCAAGGGAACCGGCTGATGTGAACTTCCAAAGATACGTCATCACTGCAGGACCATTCTTTTTTTTTAACCTCCTCTCTGCCTCACCAGAATGCTAAAGTGTGTTTCTCTTTCCTTCTCCGTCTCTCTGTCAGCGTCATTTGGGGGGGGAGGTGTTTATGTGACCTGACAGTCGTGCCGCCTCTCTCTCTGATCAGAACGGGAAGAGGTGTCAGTCACCGATGGCATGAACTCACACGGCCCTCATGGGAAAGCCTCGCATGCATTATTAGGCCGGTGACATTATTGATAAAAGACACCTCCTCTGAGATGTGCGAATAGTTGGTTTTCTGTTGTAGAGTCAGTGCTGGAGTCCTCTGGAAGGCTTTCGGTGTCTAATTAAAGCATGAAATGTACACTGTAAGAAGTGTCAATGCGCATTAAAGATCTATAGACGTCAATGACAACCCACTGGCTAAAAGTTCTGCAGCTTTCTCTTGATTTCACAGTTCAAGTGCAGGTCTGTTTGTTTATTTCATGAATGTGAGGTGTACATCTTTGTTTTATGAATTGTTTACGATTCATTCTCAGGAAATGGTGCCATTTGTGTCACAATGAGTTTTACATGATGATACTGAACTGAGCAGTGTTAGGCCTGTTTTAGTAATAGCCCATTTATATATTGTTGTCATAATTGTGAATACTTTGAATTAGCTTTCATATTTATATTTTCAGATTGCATTTTAAATTTAGTTGTGTTTTTTAATAATAAAACAAAAACTGCTTTAACTGCTTAATTTTTGTAAGTTATATTATTTTTTTAGCTTTTAATTTTTTTTTTCAGTTTTCAATTAAATAAAATTTGGTTCATTTCACATTTATTTCTATACCACTTTTCACAATATATATTGTTTTCTGCATCAGAATTTTGACGTGCGTTTTTGCTATTACAATTTTTATATATTTTTATTTAAGTTTAATTTTTTATTTCAGGTTTACTTTGAATAGTTTTTGTGCTTCAACTTACTTTGTTTCAAGACAACATTTATATATAAAACATTTTTTTCTCTCCTTTTTTTCCCTAGTTTTGGTTGAACTAGTCACAGTCTATTTAGTCTGGTTTATTAATGTGTAATGCAAATGACATTTTACATTGATCTATTTATTTATTTCCCATTTATTGTTTATCCCATTTATTATTTATTTTTGCAATTTCCCATTTATTGTTCTTACATTAAATTTTTTTTTCTTTTTTAAAAAATTGCAGTTAGTGCTTTTATCATACTTTTATCATACTTCATATGATAGCTCTTTTAAATTTAGCGGTAACCCTTTCATTTTAAATGATATGTAAATATCAAATTTGACTATTTTTTTATAGTACCATTTCCTGAGAATTACCTTTAACTGTAAAAATGTTAAGCATGTTATGACATGTGTTGTGTTGTGTTGTGTCTTTTACCCCATGTGTGTCCACTGGCCAAAAGTTTGACCAATCAAATGATCTCTAGAATGTAAACGTCCCACTCCCATGAAGACCACCTGCCTCTGATTAGCAAACCATGCTTCTGTGACTAAGACTATTGATCCTTCCACAAGTGTCCAGACACATCTTGTTTTCCTTGCATGGAGCCTTGAGGATATTTGACCTGCTTTTTCATCACTCAGAAATATGGTAATAAGAACATTTTCCAATGTGAAGAGAGATGATATTAACTGCGGCTGGATATCATGTCTTTTGCTAATGTAGAAGGGGTGAAGAAAACTCAAACAGAAAGGAAAGGTAGGAATATTTGATCCGCTTCTCCACAATCCCATGTAATTTTAATAGCTCTTCCTTTTGGAGTTTCTGTGTGAATTATTCATGCACAGGGACGAGATGAGAGTTTGTCACAGGAGGAGGAAGAAGTGTGCGTGTGTGTTTTATTTGCAGTTTGATGGAGGTACATAATCTCTATTCACGTGACCACTTGCATCACCCCTTGACTTTGATTTGCACATTTCCCAAGGTCTCCCAGTGCCACCTGCAGCACTGATACCTTTCAGCTCCTCTTGAGCACATACACAACACTGGAGTAAAAAAAAAAAAAAAACCCTGAAAGGGAGTTGCAGGGCTGGAATGTAATTTTTTTGTGTACTGTTGCCATATAAGGGCAAAGGGTGGGGCTTGTCCACCCTGATTGACAGCTGACTCGCCCAATCAGATCTGTTCTAACTCAAACTTTCATCAAAAATGTTTGAAAATAAAGACTGAAAGAGTTGTTGGAAGCTCAATGGTGGAGATGTTGAAGTTATGCGACCCTGGTGTAGTTTGTTTGTAGCCTGTGTTTTGCTTTTTGCTTCTGGTAATTCTATTATTACTTTTTTTTTAACTGCAGGAAAGTATTTTTGTTACTCATTTTATTTTTTTCATAGTTGAAGTATTTATCCATTCGTAAATTAAGATATATTTACTTTTTTTTTTTTTACTCCATTTGCAGATATTTGTTACAATTTTTTGCATAAAGTCACTTAATTGTTATGAATATTTCAACAAGACTGTGACATTAGGACTGTGACATAGATTTTTATCTAAAGGCCAATGGAAAAATGCAGTTTTTTTGTTTTGTTTTTGGATCGAGAGAACTGGATGATGTAAATGCACCACTGCATCACTGTCAGTAGCCGGATAGAGAGCGATGTGGCTGTTTAATCAATACTCCTTTCCCATCAGACAGTAGGGGCCTCATATTTGGCCCTGTAATTAGAGCTCAGATGGCTGAGAAAGACTCTCATCTGCTAGTTTTAATTAGAGTTTGCCTTCACTCGGGTCCTGAGGTTGTTTGAGGTGCTGCTGGCAGCTAATGAGAGACGGAGGGTAGTTGTAGTGAATGGGTGAAGCACACTGGCTTTGCTAGGTGATTAGCGGCATGTGAAAAAACATCGTCCTAATATCATCTAGATTTTATGTTTATTGAGCTAAAAGAGCTAGTGGCAGCGTGTTTGGGATTAGCTAGCTAAAATTAGTCATGCTGCTTTGTTTAGCTGTTTTCCACGTACCATAGCTTTCCAGTAATCTCTTTTTCCTTAACAAGTAAAGGTGTAGACATTGTTTTTTTTTTTTTTATTATATTTTTCAAATTGTATTGTTCAGGTAGTTTTATATCTAAACAAGCTGAGTCTGTGATCACGTGCTAGCTTCGGAAAGTCATTTTAGCAAATCATTTTGTTCAAACAGTTTGTTTCGATGACTGAAAAATTTAATTAAACATTAATTCAATTTAAAAATGGCAAGTAAAATAGTGTGTTTTTTGGGGGTATTTTCTTGTAAAATCTACTCCTGTAATTATTATTTTGTTTACAACTTAGATTTTATTTACAATACAATTATTCTGACCATTAAATGACGTTATCTTCATCTGTATTTCACGTCTGCAATATGAAATTCAAGATTACACACCACATGTGAGACGATAGGCCTATAGTTTTATTGCTGATGCAGTGAATATCGTAACTTATAACGTATGCAAGGAAATCTAATTTTTGCTCGCCAAGAATCTCAATTTTCTCATCTCGAGTTTTGCTGTGAAGAACACAGTGACACAGTGATTAACTGCAGGCCATTTTTCACCAGTTAGCAATTTGTTTAACCGAGAAATCAGGTGTCCATAAATCAATCCCCGTGTCACGATTTGAAGTAAACAGACACCTGTGATTGTTCTCTGCCTCTGCTTTGGCACTAAATGACTTTGTGTGTTTGCTAATTGACCTTATTAATTACTCCTTCCCAGGCGTAATATACAATCCCATCAAAGTCGCTAATATTGTCAGCAGTTCACATGACAGGATTTCACAAATGAACATGATTCATTTGAATTCTAAACATGATTGGAGCAGAATACGTGGGAATGTCTTGTGTGAAAAATGGCCCAAGCACAGATTTCCTTTTGTCTTCAAAGATGGCATCTGGAAAAAAAGGCTTTGGTAATCTCTTTTTAAGGATGTTGCAACTTCCTCTCAGCAGGGATGTGAGCTCAGACCAGAAATGTGCCCGATAATTCACTCTGGGTTGGATTTTCTTCAATAGAATTTAGGGGAGCTTCCAAGAAAGGGAAGGTTAGAAATCCCTGGCCAGCTTTTAGAGTGGGAATTGTGAAGAAAGCGGCAAGAGAATGAATGTTTTATATGCAAAAATGGTCATGAAACGCATTGCTTCTGTAGTGTGTCGTATTTCTGAGTAAAATGTGGTATGTACCTAGAAAAAAATGTAGGGCAAGGCTTAAGTTTATCAATAGGGAATTGATATTTTGCATAAAAAAAAGCATTTAAGGAAAAACATCTTCAGAGGTGGAGTGCGTTTTTTTTTTAATCATTTTTATAAAACATTAAAAACATAAACGCAGACTGCAGTTAAAAAATGGATCTTGTTCATATATTTTTTTAAGCCTTTTATGTTCACCAAAGTTAAATTTTTTTGATTAAAAATACAGTAACGACAGTAATATAGTAAAATATTTTTATAATGTAAAATAACAGTTTTCTGTGTGATATATATTGTAAAATGTAATGAAAAGCTGAATTTTTATCATCATTACTTCAGTCTTCAGTGTCACATGATCCTTCAGAAAGCATTCTAATATACTGATTTGCTTTTCAAACAGAAATTTCTAATTATTATCAGAGATGATTATCAACAGTTATGTTGCTTCATATTTTTTGTGAAAATTTTGATATTTTTTTTCTTCACGATTCTTAGATTAATAGAAAGTTGAAAAGAATGGCATTTATTTGAATTTTAGTTAAAAGTTCATTAATTTAATACATCCTTAATTTAAAAATAATCCTATAGTATTACTGTATAATATATATGAAATTAAGGATGCATTAAATTCATGAGAAAATGTCAGAATTTTATGAATGTAGATATTGTGCATGCATATTAAGCTTTTTAAAATGTTGATTTAATTTATCATATTTTTATTATCTGCACTCTAATGTGTAAAATCAAGATGTAACACCTTCTGTAAATTTAGAAAGCTGTACAAGTTGAACACAAATGCCGTGGAGTATCAAGATGGTGATATCGTAAATCGAATCATATAAAACCACTCGCTGTTGCATATTAGCCCGCCGGGGGTCGCATAAACACAGAAAGTTACGTCCATTCATCAATCTTTTTGAAGAGGCAGGTTGGTAATAAAATGGTAAATCTACACAGGGACACAGATGGAAATAAAAAGTTTTACCAGCAAAGGGACCTGAGCGTTCATGATGTCCTCTGTCCCGTGTACAGGCTCTAAAGGTCTGGCCTGAGTCTGGCGGGGGTCATTTTGAGCAGAACAGCCCTTGAGACAGTGGACAGAAACACTGGAGGAGAAAGTCCATTAACACTAATGCAGAAACCATTGATGAGTGTATATAAAACAGAGGTTGTTAGAAAATGCCTATAGCTTGTGAATGAGATGACCTGACCTATTGACATTTCACAGGCCTCTATGGGACGGGTGTTTTAATGTTACTCACTGCTGTCAATGGTGCATGAAAACACTGTTTCTCTTTGAGGGAGAATTCTAATTAAAAAGAGTAAATCTAAATTGATCATGTGCTTGTGTTTCATTCACAGCTGTATTGAGAATGCCCATAAAATTTCAGATGAGTTCCTGAATTTGAAGTGATTTTGAATTTAGGTGGCAAACTGAAAGCTTGTTTCTGCCATGGGATAAAAAAAAATGTTATATATATATATATATATATATATATATATAAATATTCTGAGTTTACATCTTGCAAATCAGACTTTTATCAACTCTGAATTGCATGATGTAAACTCTGAATTATGAGATATAAACTGAATTTATTGAATTTCTGAATTTATATCTCATAATGCTGAGCTATATATAAAAATGTATATATAAAAAGTCTGAATTGTGATAAAAACTTCAAAGTATGATATAAAAACTCTGATTTATGAGATATAAATCCAAAGTATGAGATATAAATTCAGAAATTGCGAGAGGTAAACTGAATTTTGAGATATAAACTCAAGAGTTCTGAGTTTATATCTTGCAATTCTGAAGTTATATTTTATAATGCTGAGTTTATATCTCATAATTCTGAGATTGATTTGAATAAAAAATGATATATAAAAAGTCAGAATTTTGAGAAATTCGCACAAACTGTGAGAATGAATTGTGAGATATATATACTCTGAATTGTGAGATATAAACTCTGATTTATAATATATAAATCCAAAGTATGAGATATACACTCAGAATTATGCAATATAAACTTTTAATTATAAGATATAATGTCAGGATTGTGAGATATTAAAATAATAGCAAGATATAAACTTATATTTGCATGAGTAAAGTCTGAATATTAAGTTTGTCTTTTTGAAATTGATTTTTTTTACTCAGAATTGTGAGAAACAAATACTTATTTTTTTTCCATTTCGTAGCAGAAACAGGATTCAAAGCAAATGGAATTCCAGTTTGATGTCATAGAAATGTAACTAAGCAGAGCGTTAAGGCAAAATTTATGCAGATGGATGGATGGATGGAACAATAGTAGTTTCTGTTTGACCTTTTCTCAAGGGTTACTCACTGCTGAACGATTGGTCAGTGCCAGACAGAGTAAGAACTGCAGCGTGACAGTATTAAACCATTTAGTATGTTTTTTTCTGCATGTACACAGACTACGCATCTACTCCATCTCTCGCTTCACTCAGTCTCTTGTTAGTGGTGTTGTAAACAGGGTGCACTGGCTGGCGGTTGGCTGCCTGCCATGACGGCTGCTCTTATATCAGTTATCAGCGTAAATGCTTTGCCTTCAGAGTGATAAACTTGAAATCTCACTCGATTCCATTCAGTCTTCAAGCTACACATACTGAAAATAACTAGACTGAGGTTGTTTCAGTATAAAACATCAAATGTCAGCGTTGGTGTCTTTTACACATACTATCATTCTCTTATTACAAATTTGGACATATATATGTATAGTGATGTGTTTACATATATTTTGGATTTTTCACATTTGTTTCTTTCTTTGGATTTCTTTCAGATGTTTTTCTTTTGAATTTCTTCATCTATGTCACATTTTTATGCGATCCTATATATATATTTGTCTGATTCTTTAAATATATTTTTCATTTAATCACTTTTTTTTTTTGCACTAATAGCTGCAAATTCAACTATAGCTCTGTGAAAGATTTGAATTCATGCACAGTTTGCCTTAAAATGGATATAAAAAGCATTTAAAAAAAAAAGCTTTATATAAAATTCTTTCTTCGAATGCTGCAAATGATAATGAACCATTAGGCCATCAGATAACTTTTTGACACAGTAAAATTTGCTACTGTACCTGAAAGACTATATTTTTCAATAAATCGTGACAGCATGTGTTTTTCCATTACTTCAATTAATCAAAATGTACCTATTTTAATACAAGATTCAACTAGTCAATATTTAAAAACATGAGTTAAAAAATGTAATTTAATGCAGCGATTTTCAGGTGGATTTTTTTGTAATACTTCATATGCGAATGACCTTTTTTCTGACATATATCTCTTGTTTTTCGTCTGGATGAGTCTTGCTCTTGTCATGTTGTAGACTGTGGCGTTTGCTCAAATGTAACCCTGTTGAATAGGTGCATCAGAAAGGGAGATTGTTTTCCCAGCGTGCTCCTCTGTTGACTACGGCGAGAGTAATGGACAGGGGCATTATTCTGAGTGCATAGTAATAGTTTTAAGCACATAGTAATTGGGTGTGTATTGAGGTCCTGGTGGGAGGCGTGCTGTGAGTAATGCCCCCAATAACTCCGGCCGTTTGGCAGAAGTCGTGGTGCGCCGCTGTGGCTCTATAAATCCCATTTCCATTTATGTAATGACTCGTTGTGATGGCTCACCGCCGCCTGTGCCCCATTCTCCTGTACTCGCACCATACATTTCCTCACCTCACTGCCCTCACACTGTACACAAGTAAGAGATCAGAGAGCATTTTTCTTTTAATGTTTTTTAATGTTTCCCCCATTTAACCCACTGACATGCTCTCCTGTGCTGTGCCATGTCGAGGGTCATTGTCCATTTTGACACTAAATGACACACATTGTGCTCGTGTATCACAGGAGGCTTCTCTTTTTTTTGCTTCACTTGTGGAGACAATGCTGGCTCATATATCCTCTAGCATATTAGTTTGAGTCTGTAAAAATGTAAATTCTGTCATCATTTACTCACTGTCTCATGTCACTCCAAACCTGCCTGACATTTCTACCAATGCAACACAAAATATTGGGAAAGAGTGCAGCAAAGCTGCTCATTTCCATGCATTAGAAAAGTAAATGAGAGGACTGTCAAGCTCAATAATTTAATTCACAACATTAAGAAAGAATTGAAAGACTCATAAAAACCAATGATGTTTGGCATCAAACCTGGTGTGATGCATCGTGAGACGCCAATTTTAGTGCTCAACAGCAACTATTCCCCATTCACTTTAATTTTCGGGAAAAGAGCAGCATGAACATTTTGCAAAACATCTCCTTTTGTGTTCCACAGATGAAAGTAAACCACATTTGGAAGGTGAGTAAATAATAGCAGAATTATAATGGACTAACTCTTTACAGTTGTGTGAAAATGAATTTTAGTGAAAATTAAACTACTGTTCTTGGACTGCAACTTCTAATAGTGTGAAATTCACTATCAGTATGAGTTTAAAGACATGAAATACAGTGCATCAAGTCAAGCTAATGTATTGTATGGAAAAGAGCAGTGGGAACATTTTATAAAACATCTCATTTTATGGTTTGAAGGATGAGAACATAAGTTAATTTATATGAGAGTACTAGAGTTGTGTAAAAACATTATAGTAAAAAAAAAAACCTACTTACAGTGTAAAATAGTGTGAACATAGTATGAAATTAATTTGATATCCTTTGTAACGCTTCTAAAAATTTGATTAGAATTTCCTCTGTTTAGCATGCAGACCATGGCTGGCCTTCTGTATGAGTTTAAAAACAAGAAATATAGTGCATCAGTCAAGCAGACATCTGGTACTGTGCTTTTATGTAGCTCAATAGCATCCGTTCATCATTTGTTTTATTTGTACGGAAAAGGGAAGCATTAACATTGTGCAAAACATCTCCTTTTGTGATCCACAGATGAAAGAGTCAGGTTTGAAGGGTGATAACATATTTTTAATTGTAAAAGAACTTCAGCTGTGTGAAAATGCATTGTAGTGAAAATTAAACTACTGTTCTTGGACTGCAACTTCTAAAAAGTGTGAAATACCTTTGATATCGTTTGTGCCGCTTATAAAAAATTGATCAAGTCCCTCCATTTAGCATGCAGACTATGGCAGGACTTCAGTATGAGTTTAAAGACTTGAGTTTCCCGGCCATCTGCCTCCATTCCCCTGTTGCCTGACTCTCTCTCGTAACATGCCATCCGATGGCCCTCACATCAAGCAGGGTTCCCGTGGCAGGGTGCTATCAGCGTGAAGGACTAATTGTGCCCCCCAGGATCCCTCTCCAGCCTACATTCACACGGAGTTACTAATGATTCGCTCTTGTTTGTGACCAGATAAGTGCACTATTAGAAGAAAGTATTAATCTTGCGGCTGGGGAGTGGATAAGATCTCCTCCACCTCCCAGGGGAGACATCTCAGCACGAGCATGTGTGATTTTTCTCGAGCATGTGTAGGAAGGAGCGAGTGGGTGGCGGATGAGCCCCCAACCGGCTTCCGTGTAGCGGAGGTGACAGCTCTTTCCCCCCGTGTATAAAACCTGAAATTAGCCATCTGCTATTTGCCCAAGTGCACCCAAGACTCACGTACTCCTCTCTCAGAGCACCTGCTAATCAGAAACTGCAGTCGCAGCGAAAAGATAAATACCTGCTTGGCGCCCACTGCCGTAACTGTCTCTCTTTCCATTGTCTGTGAGCTTGCAGCTGTGTGCCTTTATGCAGTAATGAAATGTTGTGATGGAGATTTTGGCGATGCATGCATTTTCGCCGTGCAGGTGTTGTGCATTAAATCTCATCTTTAGATGCCCGACATATGTGGCCGAGGAATTGTTTGGTGCCCTAGAGCGAGGCGATTAACCTTGTTGCATCTCTTCTAATGTTATCTCTGCAAGAGCGTGTGCTGCACGCAGAAAAGAGTGTGCATTTAAAGTTCACCTGACCACATCAAACCTGCATGTAGGCATCAAAATAAAATGTTTTGATCGGCAGTAGTTGTGTATTGAGGTGTGCAATTGAAAAAATAAATAAATAATATATATATATATTAACAAGTTTAGAGAACATATTTGCACTTGAACACTGCAGAATGTTCCTTAAGGGCATAGTTCACCCAAAATGAAAATTGGCTTGAAATGTACTCATCCTCAGGCAATGGAAGATGTAAATTAGTTTTTTTCTTCATCAGAACAGATTTTGAGAAATGTAGCATTACATCGCTTGCTCACCAGTGGATCCTCTGCAGTGAATGGGTGCCGTCAAAATGAATAGCTCCAAACAGCTGATAAAAACATCACAATAATCTACAAGTAATTCACAGCACACCACAGCACTCCAGTCCATCAATTAAAAAAACAAAAAAACTGCATGTTTGTAAAATGTATACACTTTAAATCGTCACTTCTGGTCAAAATACAAGTCCATAATCTGTAATAAATTCATATTCTGATGTGAGAGCAAAACAGGGGATGGACTTTTCAAAGTTGAAATCATTAATATCGATTATGGACACAATGTGTTTATGTGATTTAATAGCAAAGTTACAAAGGCACAGTCTGTCTCGGGTGGGAATGGACTTTGTGCAATGGGACAGACATGATTCAGATGATTGCAGGATGAGGTAGAAAAGCAAAATATCATGTTAATGCAGCATCAAACTTTTTATATACTTGGTACAGAGACTGCACAGCAGTACATGTTTTTTTTTATCCCAACAGAGAGAAGTGCCACTGAACTATTTTTCAGGTTTCTTCCAATTAACACTCAATTGCAGAAGACATTTTCACCCCTTGATACCTCAGCCTAATGTCACAATCCATTACCACAATCCCAGGATGCAATGAGTGTTACAAAAGATTTATTTTTGCATAAAGGATGACTCCTCTCTCATGGATTCCATCTCCCCAGTTCTTATGACTTGTTAATTGGAAAAGTGTTTAGCTCAGCTAGCGCACGCTTGCGATAAATATCAAAGTACTGGAAATGTGTTTATAAACTGATGTGATCATGTCACTTTACTCCTGTGGCTGAAACCTTTGAACTCACCAATTTAAATGTACAAAGAATATTTTCCTGTGTTTTGATTCAGAGGAAAATCTGAGTGGTAAAATGTATATTTTGAATGCATTGTAAATTACTGTGGATAAAAGTATATGGAGAACACAGAAATCTGAATTGTACACTTTGCAATGCATTTTATAATTTATTTCTCGACTCGACTGGGTATATATATATATATATATATATATATATATATATAAACGTGTAATAAATATTTATTGCTGGAAGCAAAATATTGTTTTGCATACTATTTAGAAAAAAATAATAGGTAGTATATTTATATATTTTTTTTTCTTGTGTGGCAGCAATGGGTCTCCACACATTTTTGATTTTTTTTTTTTTCTGTTTTAACCTCTAAACACCAAGCTAATAGTTATTTCAGATTTTGAGATGACTGAAACTGTAACACGTTGATTACAAGTTGCAAATAAGATCACGCTTTATAGTCCTGAGATCATCACAAATGTAATCATTATCACGAGTGCCATAACCTTAATTTAATGATCTCATCCAGCATAACATCTGCTCGGCTTTAATGATTAAAGTCGAAGCAAAGATGTGAGTGGGCGCTCGATTCCTTCTACCTTCGGTGGCTGGTAAAGTGATGGAAATCAAACCAAATGAAGTATGAAAGAAGTGTGTGGGTCGGTTGTCATAACCATCTGTCTGTCAAAGTAACCCGTTCACCTCAGACAAGGCCACCTTTATCTGCAAAACAAACAAGAGGGGAAGAGATCATACTCTTAGCTAATTTAGTTTTGATTTATCCATTATTTCAGAGTCAAGCAGGTTAACTAAGATCTCTACTGGTGAGGTTGTTCACTAGCTGGTCGAGCGCAGACGCGTGTGTTTGTGTATCCCAGAATCACTCGGTCCGTCTGGACCTCTGCACCCCGGCAGACACGACTCAATTGAAGTGTTTTTGTGAGGTCAGCAAGGCGTGAGCCGCAGAACTGGAGGCACTAATGCTTGAAATTCATATTCTGAGAGCAAAAGAAGTGTCTCTTACCCGCTTCGCAACTCTTCAAATGATGCCTTTGCTCCTGCAATCATGAAATTTTCTGACAATAGCCATTTTTAGGCAAACTTCTGATGCCACTAGCCTAATAAAACAATGGCTGTGTGTTCAGCACAGAAGAATGGGTGTCTCTTGTGCGTCTCCAGGAATTAATTCTCATTATTTGGTGATTGTATTCTTTGTATATTTTCTTCTGTGTTGCGTTTACAGACTGAATATGTCTATTGGTTGTTTTTATATTCTGCCCTTGGGTTTGGTTGATCTGTTGATGTGCAGTGTCTGCTCACAGTGTTTTAAGATGTTGTAGCTGAAGCAAAATTCACTATAAAGTCAATTATAATGCAACGCATTTCAACATTTGAATTTTAAATAAATGCTGTTCTTTTGAACTTCATAAAAAAAAAAAAACAACATAAGAAAAACCTGAAAAAGTTTTATGGTTCATGATTCAGCTTTGCATCAAAGGAATAAATTACATTAAAAAAAAAAAAAAAAAAAAAATATATATATATATATATAAAGAGAAAGAGCTTTTTTAAATAGTAATAATACTTCACAGTTTTGCTGTTTTACTCTATTTTTGCTCAAATAAATGCACCCTTGGTAAGCAAAAGATTCACAATTTCAATTCAATTATAACTTGAATTAAAAATTCAATTACATTTTTTAATTTGCAGTGTTTATCATTATTATTATATAACTGTTAAATTAAATATTTGTTATTATTGAAATTATTTTGTAATCAATGTACAACAAGAACAACTACAATGATAATAAAAATGTATTTAATTATTTCCATTTATTTTTTACTGTATTTTATATATAACATTTAAGATCGAGAAGTACATAGATTGATAAAATCACTTTGTGTGACCGTACTAGTTTTAGATCCAGTAATACATGAACATTTTCCTACTAAAAGTATTTCAACATTATTGTAAAATAATTCCATTATTTCACCAGAGGATGAATTGTTATAGTAATCTTGATGTGTAACGCCTGCTTTCATCGAGTTTTAGTTTTCACCAGATCACTGCACAGACAGTTACAACAAAGACACTGTTCTTTTCTGAGGGTGAAGTCAGTGTAGATATTAATAAGACTCTCACTCTGATTGTGTTTGAGCACAGTGACGCATGCTAACAGTGTGAGGAAGCGTAGCATGTGTTTGTGTGGGAAGGTGGCAGAAGAGCTGTTTGTTGTGTGTGTCCTGGACCTGTGTGTTAGCGTGTACTTGTAAAGGTGAATGACACTGCTAGATAACTGTGAAAATGTTCTGTGTGACGCATCGGCTAATTTCTCTCTGCAGCAGTCGCTTAATTACAGATAATTACAGGGCGCCTGTTATAAGAAAAGTGGAGGCTGTGCTTTCATTCATTAGGAATACCAAGGTCAAAGAGTAGTGCTTATTATTAATCTAGTTTTCTGATTGCAACTCGATGTTAACAGAATTACAGTCACACTGACTGCTTTTTCTGAATAAGAACCACCCACATGCACCTGACTGACCACTAAAATGACCAATCACAGGTCATTGTGTTTTTGCATGAGCTTTAGAGTCTCAAAAGTCCTAACTGTAGCTGGCTGTGATCGACTATATAGCTGTTTTAAGATATTCTTGTATGCAATATGCATCCAGCAGACGGGATGGGTCATGATGGTGGACTTCTCTTGCTAAAAATCTGCTAAAAATCTTGTTTTTGTGTATAAAAGTGGACGTGATTTTAGTAAACAGCAGCTGAGAGATTCTAACCTCAGCAGGTGATGAATGCATAATTAAGTAAATAATAAATGTGATCAAGTAAATCACTCTGACTTTTCCACCAGGTATTATGTGTTGAATTGTCACAGTTGATTCATTATGTTTTATCTGCGGGAATGCTGCAGTGCAATTTAACAATCAATATAAAATTATTTATATTGATATTAAATTGCCTTTTAATACCAAATAAATATCAGCACTGTCATATATTGAATGAGGCAAACGTTCCCATCAGACTGAATTAATTTATATGTGCATTTTACCTGTAATTAAATCTGCAGAATAAGGTCTGTCGCAGACACATTTAGATGTGTGAATCCCCAGACGTCTCACATTCCCACTGAATTACTTATTCACAGAAGCCTTCTTTTAGCAGCTTTCTTTTTGTTAGTACAGTTTTTAAAATGTGCAAGGAAAAAAAAAACCCTACCTCAAAAATACCTTTTGTTTTATGCTTGTCATTTTTATTAGTATGTTTTTTTAAATATTTATATTGTTTTTATTCATTTAAATTCATTTTTAGTTTTTTTTTAAAATTATTTTACTACATCAAAATAAAAAAACATTTTTTATTTTATTTTATTTTATTTTTAATTTATTTTTTAATTTATTTTTAATTTTATTCTGACTGAACGACATTCTCTGTATACATATTTAGCCACAATTATTTAGAACCTAAACCTGTGGAAGGAAGGAAAACTCAAAGTTGCATTTAGGCCATTGGTTTCCTCTAGCTGGGCTTTTCCTGTCTAAAAAAATTACAAAAGCTCATCAGTCCTCTGCGATTAGGGAGCTTCCCGTGTATCTAGTGGTTCGTTCTGCATTCACATGCTCTGACCTTCAAAGGTAAGAGAGATAGCGGGATCTCACAGTGCCATGGGCAAAGATCGGCCACGAAAGAGGAAGAATGTGAGGAAGAGAGGGAGAAGAGAGTTTAAAGAGCAGTACTATCAGTATCTGGGGTACTTGAGGAATGATTAACCCCGGAGGGGGCAGGAGCACAATCCTTCTCCATCGGCTGACAACATTAATTGGCTGTTCCCATTAAATACAGGGGCTGATGGGAAAGGATGCCTGTCGGCATTTGGGAATATGTATTAGGAATCCATACAGTTTGTGTGCATGACAAAACCTTAGATAGTAACTTCAAGTGCATTTCTGGAAGGGAATAGTAGCAATACAGCAGAAGGAATTGTTTTTAATTAACTTTTAAGCGTTGGTTCTGCTTGAAGGATTCAGTTCAGTGTTTGTATAGTGCTTTTTACCATGATGTATATCCTTCCAGAGCAGCTTTACAAAGTGTTTGTTCCTCATCCTCAGGCTGGCAAATATTGAAACTCATTTATGCATGCATATATAAAAAGTTAATTTAATCCAAACGCACTGTATTACTGTTAATATTGACTAATTTGATGCACTTGATTTTACTGATTTAAATAACTAGATAATGTAATGAAATGTTTTTATGATGAATCTTTCTTTCGTTTTTGCTGCGCATGAGAAAGACTATCTACGTCTGGTATTTATAAATGTGCTTAAAAATGCAAGTTGCATGCTAAAAGACCAATTACAATAACAGTATGAAAATATTATAATGATGTCAAAAAATTTTTTTTTTATGTTACCCAAATGTTAATAATTTAGTTTTTACCGAAAATGCAAATTGGACTGTAATTGAATATTAATTGTGCTCACAGGGTATAACCACTTACTTGTTTTTTCCCCCCTAACTTGTAACAATTGTTGAAATCCAAGTCAAAAATATCTTGCCTATCAATAAAATTAAATAAATAAACAAACAAATAAATAACATTTTATCTTTATATATTTTTGGAGCTGATTGATCATTTTTTGAGTGAACACTGGCAAAATTATTCAAAAATAATGCTTTTTCACTCAAAAAATGTATAAGCTCAAATCAGTGAGGTCTATGATCAACCAGTTCCAAAAAGAAATAGAAAACCTGTGTTAATAGAAAGAAAACAAAGGGGTTATGTGAATGTTAAGGGAACATTCCATTTTAGAATTTTTGTAAAGATTATGAGAATGTTACATAGAAAGTTCTCTAAAAGTTCTCAAAGAAGTAATAATAACATTTAAAGATGTTAATTAGATGAACGTCCGACTAAATAATCATTTTTTTAATCAAAATTTTCCATTAGCTGTGTATAAATAATGGTTTTGTGCTAACACACGCAAGACATTAATAAATACCAGACGACTTCCCTTCCAAGAATTATCTCTGAATGTTCTGAAACAAGTTTTAGAAGTAAAATGTTCCATGAATGTGGCATAAAAATTGTTTTTGTTCTAATGTTTTAAGAACATGAACAAAGGCCAGGCAACTCTGAACTAACATTCTATGGATGTTTGTTCATAACTTTGTGTGAACAGTGTTAGCCAAATTCTGGGATGAATTCAGTCTGTAAAGCGCTTCAGGCTGCAATAATGACATCTGTTGTAATATCACTGGTGAAAGGCATGTGAGATGTCTGATGTGCTGTATACATCAGCATAGGAGTGTGTGTTTACGTGTGGCAGACTTTTGAACCCAGTGTGAAAAAAGATCAAAATCTCAAGCGCTCATATCAAATGTGACAGTGCTGGCTGAAGATGATATGCATCCTTTTACACTTCAAACATGCTCTTTGAAATATTTCCCACATATTTTTCTGTTTGTGTAAATTTGTCTGTGTGCATTACTATTTTTGTGTACTGGATGTATGGAATGTGAGGAAATCTGTACATTTTTTCATTCCAGTCCCTCTGTGCTTCTAATCAGGTTACCACAGTGAACATCAGCTTTCTTGTACTGTCACCAGATCATCTCATCTCTGCCGCACAGCATCTAATATCTGCCTCTGGAAAGAACTGAAATAGTCTGATGTGGTTTGTTTTTGGGAAAAAAAGAAGAAAGAATAATGACCATGTGTGTGTGACCATGGACCACAAAACCAGTCAAAAGAGTTCCTTTTTTGGAAACTGGAATTTATATGAAATCTGAAAGCTGAATGAATGACACTTTCCATTGATGTGATGGTTTGTTATGATAGGACAATATTTGGGCGAGATACAACCATTTGAAGATCTCGAATCTGAGGTGTGCAAAAAAATCTAAATATTGAAAAATAAATTGCCTTTAAAGTTGTCCAAATAAAGTCCTTAGCAAGGCATATTACAAATCAAAAATTACGTTTTGATATATATGTGTGTGTGTGTGTGTAAAATTATTATAATTATTATAATTATTATTATTGGTCAGCTAGAGAAGAACCATAAAAATGCCTATAAGGAAAAGAATTAATATTCTCAAAAAAAAAAAACCTTAAATAATACATATATTTATTTACAAATTACAGCTTTTTTGGAATTGCTTTGTTAATTATGTTTTGGAACATTAACCATATCTAAATTCAAAATAACTGTCTAAATGAAAAATGAAAATAAAAACGAATTTCTAAAATCGTTCTTTCACGTTCGTGAGTCACTTTAAATAATTATCCATGGAGATTTAGCTTTGTGGCATCCTTTGTGCTGTTTAATGCAATTAAAAAAAACATACTTGTCAAAGCATACCTTAAGCTTCACATATTCTTAGTGCCATTAATTCAATAAATGTCACTATACAGTTTGTTTGTACAGCAAGCAAGCAAATGCCACATCAATGTTAAACATCAGAGTCTCTGCAGAGTTAATGCATGTATGCATGTGCTTCAACCAATTTAAAAATTGTTCAGTATAGACACAGATTGCAATGATTTTGAGGTTTGCTGTTAAATTTCAATTAAATAGTGCATCTTGTGCAGCTACTTATATTCAGAAATAGATGCTGTATCCTGCGCTAACGGTGGATTTGCTCAGACCAAAAACGCTGTTGAAAAGGCTGTGCGTGGGTTTTTTAGAGGACTGCTAGTCTGTTGAAGGTGAGAGTGGATGATGAGGACTCGCTGTCCAGAACTCTGTGACTCACAGCGGTTCCCCGTCAGCCCGCAGCCTCCTGATTTATGAGTTTGGAGATCCACAAATAATCTCCCTGACACCCAGAAACCCTTCTGTCATTTAATGCATCTCTTGCTCACCTTTCATCACTTTTCCAGCCTTTCCCTTCTGTTATTTGGCGGAAAGCAGATATTTATGACTTAAAGAAATTCTGCTGTTGTAATCTGTGACATTGCGTCAAAAAAAGCAACAGTATGTCAAAATGTTCTTTAGAGTTGCTTATTTGTGCAATCACATTTTGATCGTACTTATTTTTTTCTGTTTAATATTTTCAAACATAAACTGGAGTGATCTCTTGAGTTTAGCATATTTAAAGGGTTAGTTCACCCAAAAATCAAAATCATGTAATTAATAATAATAATAATAATTAATGACATAATTTTGATTTTTGGGTGAACTAACCCTTTATAAAAAAAGATAATATAATTAAGTCTGGGCTGAATGTAATGTTTTTGGCAGTGTTGGGTAAGTTATCTAGGAAAGATAGAATTACTGGTTACTAACATCTTCAACAGTGTAATTAGATTGCTGTATTAATTACTCATTTTAAAAAGTATTGCCTTATTATTACTGATTACCTCAAATCACATATCAACCTTGACTAGTTTAATAATGCATGGATAGACATGCAACTGATTTTCTTTTAATTCTTCAAATAAAAGGGAGAAGGTCCCACAAAAAAAAAAAAAAAACATACATTTTACCATTAGGTGTTAAATGTTTTGTTGTTAAAGCAAAATAATAAATAAATGTTACGTTTTGATGTTAAATCCACTATGTTGGACTGTTCTATAGTTTTTGATGTTGTTATGGTGTTACAAAACATAGTTCTGAAAGTGTCTCTCTAAGTACTCTTAAGTGGCATTTTATTTCATTATATTAATTGCAAGCATAGGTCATTGAAAATAATCTTTTTGATAGTATATTTAAAATGTTCAATTAAATTGTAATATCAAATTACACACTAGAGTTTGATTTAAAATATGTTTTAACATAAATCTTTTAATAAGACATTATTAGAAAGTGCACTTAAAAAAAATACAAATAAAATGTACTATAATACTTTTAATTTGTCATTTTTAAAGCTTACATGCTGTAAGTGTGCTAGGAAGCATCACGGAACTGCACTATTTTAGGGTACACTTAAGTGGCCTTTTATTTCATTGATATGCTATCTGCAAGTACAGTTAAGTCAAATGCGTATCTTTTATTGGGCTTTTGCTGTCCACACATGCATTTCCCAACAAGAAATGACAAAATGTGAACAAATGTGTTTCTAAATGTGGAAGTGTAATGGTTTGGTCCCGCAGTAGACAGGCCTCTGACGCCTTAGGCGCTTCCCCTTGGCTGCAGCCCAGACAAACCCGGCTGGCTCCGCTCCGCTCGGCTGAGCGCTCCATCCCGATGCCCGATTCCTGGGCAGGATGTGCCTGGGCTTCCCTCCGGCGGGGCAGAAAGTTGGAGCGGGTCTGTTCCCTCTTGCCTTCACCAGCAGAACGGCTGCCAACCTGAGTGCCACATCCAAGACCAGAGCCGCCCCGTCCCCCAGGATCCTCTCTGCTTGCACTGCAACAGATGGAGGAGTCTCGCTGTCAGCTCAGGCCTGATACCAGCTTCATATCCCACTGCGTCAGCTCACATTTACATAAAGATTTACTTGATACATCACAAATATAGTTCGTTTTTAAGGAACCTTTTTTACATAACAGATATAAAATCAATCTATCTATCGATCTATCGATCTATCGTTCTATCTATCTATCATTCTGTCGTTCTATCGTTCTGTCTATCTATCTATCTATCTATCTATCTATCTATCTATCTATCTATCTATCTATCTATCTATCTATCTATCTATCTATCTATCTATCTATCTATCTATCTACCTATCTATCTATCTATCTATCTATCTATCTATCTATCTATCTATCATCTAGTGTTCTAGCCACTATTCTATTCTATTCTATTCTATTCTATTCTATTCTATTCTATTCTATTCTATTCTATTCTATTCGAATTCTATTCTATTCTATTCTCTTATTCCGTGTCTGTTGTTCTGTTTTGTAGTGTTTGTGTTGGCACGTCTCATCTCTCGGCTGTAGCTGTGAGCTTTTCCTGTCTTGAATTTTTAATAAGTGACACAAAACAGGAAGTCTCGCCGCTGAATCAGTGTGTGACACATGAGAAAGTGATGAAAAGTGAATGATGAAGAGCAGAGATGAAAGACGGGCGGGCTGTAGTTATAATTCATCTTTTCTGAGATTTCCTCTCATTTATAGACTGAACTTGAGACCAAAGGATGTCTTTGATCCCTGCGGCACTCGCATTACGTTACGCTTTAGTATCCTCATGGACAGATGGAGGGAAGCCAGCGGAATTGACATGCTAAAAGAAAAGGTCTGTCTCAAACCGTTCCATTTCACAGGAAATGATGCACCTGTAATAGCTCTGTCAGTGTGGCCTGGTGTTATTTTTGTTTGTCAGGATCCTGGCTGGGTGAATCCAACCCAAAAACGCCAGCTCATATTTCACCCCAAAATCAAAAGAAAAAGCACAAATATTTTGCTTTTATACTCTCTTATATAAAAACTGAAGTTTTATAAAGCATTGTGATATCATTTTCATTACAATTAAACATGTTTAGATTTACATTATTATACTTTGACTATGTCCTGACATTTTACTTTTACATTTAAAATATAACAATTAATCATTAATATCAAAATATAATGGTAATGGACATGATGTGTGTGTGTGTGTGTGTGTGTATAGCATATTTCTTGAAACATCATTATATTTTGCATTACAGTAATAAAAATTATTGGAAAATGTACTTACTATGAAAATAATGGAATAAGAAATAATGACAATCATGTTAAAAAAATAAAGAGTTAAAATAAATAAAAAAGATATTATGATGATGGACATGTACAGTATATGTTACTTTAATATATCCTTACATTTTTGCATTATAGTAATGAAAAGTGTTGGGAAATATACTTTATTTCCATGAAAATAATGCGATAAAAATGATAACATTCGTGATGTATAAATATTATTAGTTTTTTTTTTTGTTATATTTAAGCAAGCTCTAGTTCCTCTCGTTGTATATGGTGAAAAATAAGCCAGCCATCCTGACAAGTTTCATGAGATTCACCTGTGTTTACAGCAGACTCTTGAGCAATAGTTATTTCCGGTGTGCTGACAGTCATGACGGCTGGAGTTCAGATGTGTTTTGGCTCGGCTGGTCAGCGTATAGATTTAAAGCTCCATCTGCATGTCTGACAGATTCCCAGTCGATGCGTTGACTTCAGTCTGCTCTAGAGGAATGACACCGACTGCCATCTTAATTGTGCTCTTCAAAAGGCTTCCCTTGTGTCACTTTGACAAACTACATGCCGGATACAATGGGCTAATTAACTTAGCTTGTCCGTAGCGGAAGATGTGACTTAGTGGAGCATTCTTCTCTTTAATGTGGAGAGAAAGAATCACTGCCACAACGTGAGTCAACTTTAATCCCGGCAGAGGGACTCCGGCTTTTGATCGTTGAGTTCAATCACTAGTGTTTTGCAACAAAGTCAATTTAACCTTTTGATTCTGAATCCTTTTAAAACAGAAATGACATTTGATTGGATTTTAACTAATTCTAAATGCCACAGAGAGGAGAACAGCGTTGTCAAAGAGGAAGATTTTGTCTTCAAAGTCTTCAATTTCTTTACTACCCATTTGACTTCTGTAATAAAATAACATTTTGAGTGAAACAAGATAATTAGTCAGACAAAGATGTGGGACAGCACTTAATTTTCTTCATCATGAGTTGATTGGATGTTGAAAGGTTGTCTCTGTGTTGGCAGGTGGTTGTCAACTGAGAAGAAAAGTTGTTATAGAAGTAGAGCATGTAGTAGAGCATTTGAAATAACATGCACTGACGAATCATTCATAAGACCGAGTGTGTATTGGTAAAGTAAATCCGCTCCGTTTAGATTTCCTGTTGACCTATGCATGCTCTCTTGACACTGAACGCAGGGTTGAGAGCTCTGTTTACTTTACCGTCACACTCTGATATAATCGCGGATAAAACCCGTTCTGATAAACAGCATTAATGCTGAAGCCGTCCGCTATGACCTTTCTCGTCTTGTTCTGTCGAGCCGTCTGTTATCTTTTACATCGCTCTTATAACAGCAGGGACTCTGCTTCTCCTTTAGCAGTCAGGAGACCATGTCAGAAGCGCCATGAGTCTCCACTTGTGTTACCCGTGCCCTTCTACAACTTCAAAAATAAGTCATTTTATTTAATTATTTTATTAAAAAAGAAAATATGAAGAGTTCATTTGCAAAAACAGTTTTCTAAAATCAGTTTTTTTTTTCATTGTGCACTCCAATTAATCTCAATCAAACAGATAACAAATAACAAAAAACGACAGCTAAATAACACACACACACACACACACACACACAACACAAACATGATAACATAAAAAACTACTTTTTAAAATACTCGTAATCAGACTACAGTTACTTTTTTATGGATTACATATTACTTTCAAAATTCATGTTTACAATGTAGCTATTGTTTGATGTTTTTCATTGATACAGTCATATACACTTCTAGTGTTTTTTTTAGATTAAATATTTGTCCTAGCAGTGATATTGCTGCGAATTTAATGTTTTTAAATATTGGCTTTTGTAATGTATCTGTTTTCTAAACTTACTTAATTATAAGTAAATATGCTTTAAAATCATAAGATGAGATTTTGTTTTATTCAATGTTACTAGCAAACACTAACAGCAAGGTACATCAGTGTTAGTAATTTTTTAGTATTGGCTGTCCATACATTGCACTTGAAAAATAAGCTATTGTGGCTCTTGTTGGTGAATTAAATACATTTTTTGGAATATATTTTTTCGTTGTATCTGTCAAAATGGTACAATATTAGGCATATATATGTAACGATCGGACACTGGAGACAAGAGATCCAAGAACAGTGTTTATTGGGTAATCCAAAAATCAAAATCCAAAACAAGCAGGGGGTCAAAACCATGAAATCAATCAGTCAGGAACAAAACAAACAGGAAACAAGAAACTAGAAACGCGAGGAAACTGGGTGACGGAAAATAAGGACTCCATCACACAGACAGAAAACAGACCGGTTTAAATAGACAGGATAATGACGATGAAAGTGAAGACACCTGAGTGTAATTAACAGGTGTGCAATTACCGTGATGAAGGGACAAGGCTTTGTGGGAAATGTAGTGCCTGTGGTGAGGTGCCTATGGGGAAGTGAGACCACTAGTGGACACCCAGGGAAACAGAGACCAGACACCGTGACAATATAATTCAATATATGCGATATCAAATGAGGGTTAGCACAAATGTAATCTAAATGTAATCCAAAAGTAATCAGATTACGTTACCAAAAATGTGTAATCTAAGAGATTATATTACTGACTACAAATTTTGTCATGTAATCCGTAATTAGTAACTGATTACATTACAATTCATAAGTAATCTACCCAGCTCTGTATATATATATATATATATATATATATATATATATATATATATATATATATATATATACACTAATATAAATAATATATATGCAATATCCTTTTATATATTCCTTATAATAATACATTTGATAAATATAATAATTATATTGTAATTAGTTATATAATATGTCCAATTATTCCTAATTAGGTAAATAGTTATTATAATTGTAAAAATAATTCATATTACAAATATACTACTAATACTACTTATAAAAATATTTATATTATAATTTGTAATAATAACAATAACAATCCTTAACCAATTATCCAATCTTTTTATTATTAATGTTATTATTGTTATTTTAATATAAGGAATTGGTTAATTAATGAATTATGATTATTATTAATAATAATAATTATGATTTAATATAATAATAATAATAATATTAATTAATTCATTAATTAATAATAGTAAAAGTGCAAAAGTGTAATGTGACATAAAACAGGATGTTGTTAAACAAGATTAAAAATAACTTAATTTTATCCATCAGAATCGATTAGATAGTGAAAAGTATTCTCTGAATAACAGCAGTACAGGTTATTACATTTCAGTGAAAGATTACCATGATTTTCATTGTAGAATAATGTGTGCTGATGAATCGTTCATAAGACCAGAAGACCAGAAAAAGATGTCAATTTTAAATTTGAGTTGAATATTTCTTTCTAGTCAAAATTATAAAAGTAAAACATCATACTTTCTAGTGTACAAGTGTCTCCAGTAAGACAACAAGCATCTTGAGATTTGAATGCTGCTTTCTGAACCTTCAGATACCCAGCTGTGTTCCACAGGAAGCAGTTATTAGCAAGCAACATTTGCGGCTCAGTGTCAGAGCCTTGCTTCAGTGTTTAGTGTGTAGACGGCCTATCCTGGAGAGCAAGCGCTCCACAGGTGAACAGTGAGTCCAGAGCAGAGCAGACACCAGCTGGACGTCTTCCTGCTCCGCCTGCACACACACAGCATGGTAGCATCCTGCATTTCTGCCTTGATTCACTCTCCACAGTAAACGTCTGTGCGTGACTTAGCCAGAAAGAAACATTCAGATGCAGATGACTACTCCTGACTTCATTGTGCTTTAAACCCGCTACCAGGTCCATTTAAGAAGAAATGTCATGCTAGGCTGGGCAAAACAAACCAATAAAACGAGACCTAAAATGCATAAAACACACAAAGAACACAAATCACACTATGCTTGCCAGTGGTGAGTCACTGCCCATCAAAGCTTTCATAAAAACCTTTTGATTTATACATGTTAGCCTGATGCAACTACTTTTCTTTCTTTTAAAGTGTTTTTTTTTTGTGTACTTTACAGCATCTTATACCCTTATAAGGACTGATAATTTGGCACATTCTTTAGATCATTTTAGGGAAATTGTGGAAAAGACATTTGTTTATGAACATCACATTTTGTATAGTTCCCCATATTAAATCTGTGTGCTCTTTCTTATGCATTTGATAATTTTAGTTGTAATTTTGTGGAATTTGCATTTTTTAATGTAAATAACCACTCCCCGCCCCTCCCGTCCCCAACAATTTCTGTTGAATCTAAAGAGAAAATCTGTTGTATTAGCATTTCAATTTCTATATAGTCCTACTTTTTAAAATAATTTTGCACAAAAATTGGGGAAATTGGCATTTAATTATGAAAATACATAAAAGTATACCACATCATTGAATAATAATAATAAATAATAATTAATATCTATCTTGCTGAATCTGTCTGCTACTTTTGACATGGTTAACCACGGGATCGGCAAAGTACTATTTATATAGTACATTTCGTACACAATGGTAATTCAAAGTGCTTTGCGTAAAATAATCATAAAAAAAACACAACAATAAAACAGGGAACTTACAAACTAATGATTTAGAAATTAATTAATTTAAAATTAATTTAAAACAGTTAAAAATAGTAATGATTATACATAAAATACAGTGGAACCATATTGGCAAAGAATATCTCAGGAACCACACTCCAGTGGTTTGAGTATTACCTCTCAGATAGGTCCTTCAAGGTATTTTGGAGAGGTGAGGTTTCCCAAGTCGCAAAATCTAACTACTGGGGTGCCTCAGGGCTGAGTTCTTGGACCACTTCTCTTCTCTGTCTACATGGCATCATTAGGTTCTGTCATTCAGAAACATGGCTTTTCATATCACTGCTATGCTGATGACACTCAACTCTACCTCTCATTCCATCCTGATGATCCAACTATAGCTGCTCACATCTCAGCTTGTCTAAGAGACATTTCTTGCTGGGTGAATGTCCATCACCTTCAGTTCAAACTTGCTGAGACAGAACTGCTTGTGGTTCCATCAAACCCATCGTTACATCACAATTTCACCATCCAGTGAGGCACATCAACCATAACTCCTTCAAGAACAGCCAGAAACCTCAGAGTTATGATTGATGATCAGCTGACTTTCTCAGACCACATTGGTAAACTGTCCGGTCCTGCATATTTGCTTTATTCAACATCAAAAAGATCAAGTCCTTTCATTCAGAACATGCTGCACAACTCCTCATTCAAGCTCTTGTTATGTCCAGGCTGGACTATTGCACTGCCCTCTTGGCAGGTCTTCCAGCCAGTTCTATTAAACCTTTATAATTAATCCAGAACATGGCAGCAAGATTCATTTTTAATTAGCCAAAAAGAATGCATGTCACACCTCTGTTTATCAATTTTCACTGGCTCCCAAAAGCAGCTTGCATAAAATTCAAGGCATTAAAGTTTGCCTACAAAACGACCACTGACTCCAAATCCCTTTACCTAAATTCATTACTTCAGACTTATATGCCCTCTAGAAGCTTGCGTTCTGCAAGTGAATGGCACTTTATTGTGCCGTCCCAAAGAGCCACAAAATCACTTTCACTGACTTTTAAATTAAATGTTCCCTCCTGGTGAAATGACCTCAACTCAATCCCAGCAGCCATCCTGAGTCCTTAGCCATCTTCAAGAATCGGCTAAAAACACATCTCTTACATCTTTATTTAACCCTCTAACTCTAGCACTCTCTAGTCTAATTCTATTCTTATAAAAAAATAAATAAAAAAAACGTTTCCCTTTTAGACTTTAACTCATTACTGTTTGCTTTCTTAAAAAAAAAAAAAAAAAAAAAAAGCTATGACCAGCTTTGCATATCATTGCTCTTTTGTTGATTTTGATTGCTTCCATTGTCCTCATTTGTTAGTCGCTATGGATAAAAGCGTCTGCTTAATGACTAAATGTAATTGTAAATGTAATAGCAATACTATTATCATAAACCTAATTTGAATTAAAAAATAAACACAAACCAATGTGTTCTCAAATAAAAACATTTTTTGCATTCAGTTTTAAGTTTAATTATTGTAAGCTAATTATTAAGTTTTATGAATTAATTAATTAAAGAGTTAATTAAGGTGTTTAATCAAAGTTTTGACCACTTTTATATTACAGAAAACTTATAATAAATCTAACTTTTAAAAATGTATTAATGGAATTTATTAATTTGTATCACTGTTTTTACCATGTTTTTGATCAATTAAATGGAGCTGTGAGCATAAACCAAAACCAATCAATCAATCAATCAATCAATAAATCAATCAATCAATCAATCAATCAATCAATCAATCAATCAATCAATCAATCAATCAATTAATCAATCAATTAATCAATCAATTAATCAATCAATCAATCAATAAAACAGCAGATTTTTAACCATCTGTGGAATTCCATCAAAGGGGTTTAGGTGGTAAAATGTGCTGGCTGTTCAAAGCGTTTGTGTGAATGACTGAATTTCGTGTGGCCCTTATTATATACAAAAACCTTTACATAGTGTGTGAAACATGAGTAATACGAAACTACAAATATCAGCTTGTGAATCAAAGAGAGTCTTTGCAGGCATGTAAAAGATTGCATCTGTCAGATTGCGTCTGCTTCCGATTTCATAATCGCAGACTTCACATATTGATAGAAGTGTGACAGAATATTGAAACCAAAACCCTGGGCTTTTACAACCACTAGCAGCTCTGGGGTTTCGCTTTGAAAGCAACGTCTCCATTTAGCAGCACATCTGTAATGTATCGCAAGAAATCAAGCGCAGAAACAGTGGATTGTGTTATGTATCTGCTCAGGTTGTTTTGTATTCTAAAAGGTGTTTTAGTTACTCCCCAGAGAGCCGTGTGCGTCGGTGTTCTTGTGTTAGAGAGGCAGTGTTGTGGATTCTCCACACGAGCTGAATTAATTGACTCTGACAGCTTTGTGCTTCAGACCTAAATACGGTTTTTAGTACCTTCTGGCTACTGCTTTTCTTGAGCTCAAAGTTTTCTGTCGGTGACGCCTTCCTCCTCCATCCACACCCACTCCATTCATCTGGTTTGCACCCGTGGACTTTCTGTTTTGATTCACATTATGTGTCAGATTGGCTGGGCATAGAGTAACTTTGTTCTCTCGTGACTCTAGGGCTTTTCATCCAGGGTATTCCATTCCTCCAGCATCCGCGGCGTTGTAATTCAGCCGATTAAAGCTTATCGATTGTGACGTGCTGACTGCTAACTGGCCTGAAAAATCTGGGGTCGAATGGAAGTCAAGAGTGTCCTGCAGGGTGCCCTCTTTAAACTTCACTTCTCAATAACACCCCAGAGACTCATCACACACCGATCTGTTAGCCACTCGTTCTTAAAGCGTAATAATACATTTTCCCTTCAGCCATTGTTATTTCCTAAACTAACTTAAGCTATGGCTTTCAAGCTATTTCTTACACCTGAACAAAAAAATAATCAGATATTTTTATGTTTGGTCCTAGGGAAAATGTTTAAATTTTTTTTGGATGGGATAGATTGATAGACATTTTTAAATCTAAAATTGTATTTAAAATATTATTTATTTATTTATTTATTTTACAAAGCACTCAATAATCTGGCTCCTCAATATTAACTGATTTGCTGCTTCCATATAGCCCATCTAGAACCTTGAGATCTTTTTTATTTATTTATGTACGTACTTGTTTAACCAGGAAGGTCCCATTGAGATAAAATATCTCTTCTACCAGGGAGTCCTGGTAAAGATAGGCAGAGTATAAAGAAATATACATCACCACACAATGAACAAACATAAAACACAATTTTCTAAAAACAATACAAACCTAGTCAGTTATTAAAACTTATACACTGTTCTATGTAAACAGACTTTATTTTTAAACATAGCGAGAGATGATACAGATTCCATATGTAATGTACCTTGAAGCTCATTCAATACACACGGTGCACAATTAGAAAAAGCAGAACGACCTATCTCTGTATGAAAAATCAACATCTTAAGTAAAAGTTTATCTGTTGATCTGGTATTATAAATATTTGTGCAATATGTCAACAAACTATATATACTGTGGTAATTTACCCATTAAAGCTTTTAACATAAAAATAAACATGTTTTTTTCTGCTTAAGCACTTTGAAGTCTATTTTATCATTTCATAGAAATTCATTCAAATTACAGTGATGTGTGGACACTTGTACCAGTAACAAATCATAAAGCAGAATGATAAACTACTGTACATCCAATTTTTTCAAAACATTCAGAGGTGCATGCATATAAATGATATCACCATAGTCCAATAATGATAGAAGAGTACTTTCTACTAAACGTTTTTGAGCAACATAGGAGAAACATAAAAAAAAATAATAATGAAAATAAAAACCTAACGTTGGTCTCAATTTCTTTAAAAGACTATGTATAAATCAGTTTATCATCGAGCCAGATACCAAGTTATTTGTAAAATGCAACCCTTTCAATCTGTGTACCATTTAAAGTTTGAATCATAAAATAATTTAATGATAATCTGGACAGTTTAAAAATCGTTTTTTAACACTAATTTTAAGTTACCATGAGAAGTCTGAAATGAATTAAAAGCATTCTGTAGAGAGTCCGTTGCCACTTGCTGGCTCAACTTCTTTACCAAGTTCATTTATATAGATAGAGAATAAAATTGGCCCCAAAATGATCCTTGAGCAACACCTGTCTTCACTATTAAAGGAGCAGAATCATAATTATCTATGGACACACACTGAGTCCTTCCAGTCAAATAACCAGAGAACCACTTCAACACTATAACCTACACATTTAAGCCTTTGCAACAAAATATCATGATTCACAGAATCAAATGCTTTCGATAAACCAATAAAAAGTGCAGCACATGATTTTTTTATCATCCAATGCAGTTATTATATCATTAGTGACTGACATTGTAGCAGTTATAGTACTATGTCCTTGTCTAAAACCTGATTGAGTTTGACATAAAATATTTTTAGCTGACAAATAGTACTTTAACTGTTCATTTACCATAGATTCAGACACTTTAGCTGTAACAGACAATATTGAAATAGGCCGATAATTATCAAATACAATGGAATTTCCAACCTTCAGTAATGGTGGAATAATTACTGACTTCCAAGAACTTGGTATCATACCACTGTTTAAACTTAAATTAAAAATAAAAGCAATTAGGTCTCGCTATTAAGTCTGCAGTTATTTTTAAAAAGTAAGGCTCTATTTGATCGGGGCCAGCAGACTTTTTACAATCAAGACTTAACAAGGAACCTGAGACGGGAAATAGGTATAAAATTAAAAAGATTTCTTATAGAACTTGAAGGGATGGCCATATTATCTTTACCATCTGCATCGACAGGGAAACCAGATGAAGTGATTGAACTTATATTAGTAAAATGCATATTATATTTATCCTTAATTTCTTAATTATTTACCTTTAGTAATTCTTGTGACCTTGGTCTACTCATTGTCCCTAGAATTAAATTTAAAAATTGTGGTGATCACGCCTTCGCTAATGCCGGAGCGAAGCTTTTCGGAATAGCCTTCCTCCCTTTATCAGACGTACCCCATCTATTAGTATTTTTAAATCCTATCTAAACACTTTTTTTTCACCCTGGCTTATAACACCCCTTAGTATGTTCCTTTTTCTTTCTTTTTTTGATTTCCTTGTTACTCTTTTATTTTATGTGTGTTTTATTCTTTGTAAAGCACTTTGGTCAACCTCGGTTGTGTTTAAATGTGCTCTATAAATAAACATTTGTTGGTGGTGTTAAATGGATAGCGTGAATAGATTTAGTACGCACACTGCTGTTCAAAAAGTTTGGGGACAGTAAGATTTTTATTAAGAAGAAATGAATACTGTCATTCAGCAAGGATGCATTAAGTTGATCAAAATATTATATTTTTGGTCTAGTGAATTCATCATTGGAGAGTGGATGGATGGATGGATGGAAATAAATGGATGGATAGATAAATTGACATGTGGACAGACAATTAAATGGATAGGTGGAGACATCTATAGATTTATGGATAAATAGATACTGGATCGATCTATGAATGGATAGGAATTATGAGACTGATCACTTTGAAAAACAATTCTCTGAAGTTATACGCAGTGGTTTAATATTAAAAGTTTGTTTAAATCACTGAAGCTCAGTATGAGCACTGGTGGTGATTTCATACAGTATGTAATCTTGCGGTGTGAAAGCTTTCCCAGCAGATATTAGTGAGTTTCTGAGAGACAAGCGCATCTCACAAACAGGCAGTGAACGACACGGCTTCAGCGTGGGCTCATTCTGTCCAAATGAGCAAACTCAGAGGCTCGTGTTCCTGTCATCTGCGGGTCACTGGAGTTTCACCGCTCTGACACTCACTGCCAGGTGTCTGCGACGGCTGCTGCCTACTGCCTTTACCGCTCATTTACCGCGGTTCAGGGTGGCAGGCTTGTGGGAAGATGTTTTGCTGTGGTATATATGCAGCATCAGTCTAATGAATTAACAGGAGTCTGAAACCTCAGTGGTTTTACTGCATACTATGTGTTTAAGTATTAGATTGAAGCTAGTATCAATTTCTGACTTTATTTTATCATGTATATGCAGCATAATGTGTGTGCATACTAAATATTGAGTGTGTGAGTAAACAGAAATCAAACGAACAAATGTTTTTCATACAGTACTGTCATAAAAAACAACTGTTGTTCTTCCGAATTCCGTATTCTTTCAAAAACCTTTTCTTAAATGAGGTTACAAACAACCACTGAGAGCTTCAGTACACAGCAAACATCACTGGAATCACATTTCCATTGTGAGACTGGATAGCTTTGGGAGTTTTATGTGGTCTAGTTTTTCACTGTTAAAACATCAGACACGAGCAGACTACAACAGAGCAGCTGCTTCACACACTATTCTTGTCTTTTACACACTTTATTATTGTTCTCTCGCTCTGTTTCACTCAGTCTCTTGCTAATGGTCTTGGGAGTAAAAGGGGTTTATTGTGGCCCGTCATCACTTCATCACACTCTCAAACAAAAGTGAGAGTGTGGTGACGGATCATTATCTAACTTGCAGAACAAGCAAGACTCTAGAGTTCACATGAAATGTATCAATTAATTCATCACCACCATTAATTATTAAAAGCATGCATCGTAATTAACAGATCCAGTAGGAGGAGAGTGGAAATATGAACACACTCTCCTGGCCTCTGCTGTCATCCGCAGGTATTTGCATGCGTTTTGCTTCTGTTTGAAGTTTAGAAATGAACCCGGTTAATTACTAAATTAGCAGGACATGCTCTCGCACCCCTCAGGCTGCACTGCTAAATGTCACCCAAATGCCACTGTGATCCGGGCCGGGTCTTATTTAGGGGAGAAAAATTAAGTTGTGTTAATTTTCTCCTTTAATAGTTCTTCTCTCTTCGGCTGTGTCCCATTTCACTTTATTTCACGCTATGTTGTGGTATAAATAGTGCTTGCTAATGTGTTCACACTGTAGCGTAGTGCACTATGTGAACTGGATGATGTACTTGCTCGACTGTAAAAGTGTGAAATGTAGCAGTTGAGTGAAAAGGGGCTAAAGCTTGAGTCAACACCTGTGTATGAACTTTTCTCTACATTGTCTGTAAATAGACAACACAATCTCATGGCAATATGTAACTATTTTACGTCTTGGCAAATTGGTGGCTAGTTTGTATTCATTTATAGTCTCATTGGTATTTGCTAATTGCAAATGTACTTTTATCCAAAATGATGATGAGTTTGATTCATCATCAGATTTGGAGAAATGTATCATTCCATCACTTGCTCACCAATGGATCCTCTGCAGTAAATGGGTAACCCACATCACTCTAGTCCATCTGTTGACATCTTGAGAAGAGAAAAATTGTCTAATAGCCAGTTTTTAAGACATGATTAACTTGAAACCATCGCTTCTGGTCAAAATACAAGTCCGTAATACATCATAACACTTCCTCCAGGGAAAAAAGTCCATCTCCTGTTGTCTCTCACATCAAAGACATATTTGTTTAGAGCCGTTTCGGACTTGCTTGATCTGTGCAGATTTCTCTCCTGATTCATACCAGGTGACTTGTTATTGAATAAAGCAATATCATGTACTCTACTTTTGTCCAGAAGCGACGATTTAAAGTTAAAACTCTCTTTATGATGGATTTGTTTCTTACAAAAACACAGCTGTGATGTTTTTATCAGCAGTTTGGACTCTCATTCTGACGGCACCCATTCAGAGGATCCATTGGTGAGGTGAATGATGTGATGTTAGTATACTGTAGCATAATAATGTTTGAAATCTTTGTTGTTACATAATGTTTTGCATAATATTTTTGTAATTTTTTTTTTTTTTTTTTTTTTTGCATACTGTTTTGTCTACCATTGTAGACCAAGTTTTGTCCATGATTTCTTTATGTCTCTTTGAAAAGCAACCTTAAGTTATTTTGATAAGAATTCTTTTTGGTCCTTCAAGTAGAGTATAGTTTATTTTCATCAAATAATGCCGCTTAAACAATGTAGACAGCCATTAGCACTGCAAAAAGAGTCAAAGTATCCGATCTAAGCAAGGAAGGACATTTAATACGGACGGTGACATTTGGAGGTCTTGAACTCCAGAATGCAGTGAAGCCAGACAGTTATTTGAGTCCCTGAGCATTTCGCTGAGTAACACTTTGTACTGTTCTGAGAGAAAAAGATCTCCATATATCGAATTAAATGGATGAAATTCTGCACAAAGGCCGGAGTTTAGGGCTTCGGTGAGCTAAGATGCGTTTTCTTTTTAATGAGAGTCTAAGGTCACAGGTTATGTTTGGAATGAAATAGTACTGCACTTGCACACTGCCTACTTGAGTACACTTTTTTAAAGTAATGTAAAAGGTTATTTTGTACAATAAATCAGAATTTGATTGATATATTAACATATGTAAAATTTTCATATTAGCATATTGCATTTCTACATATTACTGAATGAACCACATTTAAAATGAAAACGGCAAATCTAAAAATAAAACTTCTGCCAGTGTAATCAAATGAGTTGAAAAGCAGTGTTCTTAGTGTTAACTGTAACTATTAAATATGAAAAATATTAATAAATACTAATGGCACTGATACCCAGCCATTCTCAAAAGATACACTTGACACAACATTGTTTTACAGTCCAGCATAGGGAAAGCATTATCCTGATGTAATTCGACGCAAGCCCTTTGAATGTAGACCACGGGGGCTCCCCGTAAACATAAATACTTAATACTTGACCAAAGCATTATTGTCTATAACATTTCTTATTAATTTCAGCTTCAAAACAGCCACAAAAGGTCACTCTGTGTTTCACTGAGCAGCTTATCGGCAGTCACAGAGGTGTGAGAATTCAGTTTCAGAGAGACTCACACTGAGTGCTTGAGTGTTTGACATGACACGTTAAGCTGTTACAGCAGCATTAGATGCCATATTGTGCATGCCAGTTTTCATCTCATATTAATGAGGAACACCATGCAGTTGTCACACTGCAAGAGTAAAAAGATGATTAAAATGGTGCATAAACACTCCCTATACATTTTAATCTGAAATCTTGCTGCTGAAAAACATATATATGTTATGTCAGCTACACTTATATTCATGATTAATGTCAGGTGCTTGGCTTAACTCACCATTCAAGACATGAAACATCAAGAAGATTCACGCTTCCTATAGTAAGTACAAATATAGTGCCTATGACCTCTGACAACATTGTTGAGATCTCTTCTGGTCTTTTTCATCATTTTGATTACCACAAAAATGAATCCATTCATCTCTCCTTTTCAAACAAGTTACAGTAAAGTGGATGTGAACTGGACCAATCCTTAAATGCTGAAGTTTTAGGCACTCACAGTTTCAAAAGTACAGCCACAAGACATGAACTGCATTTAAATATGGTAATAATATTAAAAAAGCTTACTAACTAAATTTATATTCAACTCTAAAACCCTAAAAAAAACTCTAAAAAGCTTTACTCTTAAATAATGCACATCTTAGAAAAACAAATGTAGGGCCTTTTATAAAAGCCTTACATTTCTGCTTTTAAATGTTTCAAAAAAGGGCTCTATTCACATCTTTAGTAGCTAAGAGTTTGACTATAACACTGATTTAAAAAAATAATAATTTTTGTCTTGTTAAAAAGAATCTGAAACGTTTTCCACTATCAAGTAAAATATTAAAGGTGAAGAAAAGTCATTGTGAGAGGATAAACCAACATTTTGCCATAAATGCTAGAAGTTTACTTGTTCTGAACCCAGAATATTCATTTAAATTGCATTAAGGGTACATTAACACACAGAAATGATAAAAGTTTTTAAAAAATGTTTCAGTTTAAAGTACCTTGTTGATGTGTAAATGCCCCCAAGTCTTCACTTGTTCCAGTCACTTGTGTGTTATCAAAGCTCAGGTCTACTTGTTGCACATGAAAAATGAAGTCTTTGTTATGGCAGGGATGGCTTTTTGATTGCCTGATTTTATTCGGCTCAGTGCCCGGTGGAGCGCTTTCACAGGCCACCACCGCACCTGTTTCCATCAGCTCCCTGTTAGTCGTCTGATGGAGTCACCCGGAGCCGCGGCTGGTGGTTGTAATGTGTCGAGTTCCCATCGTCGGTTTTTCCGAACCAGTTGTGCTTAGGGAGATGTGGTGTTCACATGTAAAGCAGCACGCCTGCGGCTACGCTTTCATATCGCAGACTTCTGCGTTCGCCTTTCAGATATGAATGCATCTGCCACAGCGTGCCGCAACAAAAAGATCAGGTTACAATCAGAGATGATATGAGAGCAATTAGGTGGCATCTCAGCCTGCTGCCAATTGTGATTTTAATGAAAAATACATGAGTGCATCAGGTTGATGCTCCAAGACGTCTGCATGCAAGCGGAGCCGGAAATGAAGTCAACTTGATATTATAGCAGTGTTTATGAAAAACTTACATAATGCTGCAGACTTGATCTTCTCACCATGGTTTGCTTAAATTATTGCATGTTTGGTGGTGTTAAAAACACTGCAGCACTCGAGTATTGACCCCTTCCGCCACGGGTGGGATTCACAGCAGTAGCCGGCCCACACTTGACAGCAGAAAGCCGATGTTGCAGATGTACAGGAACCATGATATCCCTCCTCGACTGAGAGAACCTGAATTGTTGTTTTCTTGACTGTTTAGTTGGAGTGCTATTGTTATTGAGAGTCGACTGGCATCTCCTCGTGGACTCTCCTCGTGTTCTTAGACTCTGCATCGAGGATTGATGTGACTTTCAAAACCTCTTTCAAAACCTTCAAGATGTACTTCTGATCCGAGTCCTGTTCCTGTTTGAGACTTCCTTTCATCTTGGCAATATGTTGGCTGTCTGCAGCTTTACTAGGAAACTAGATTTTGGAAGACAAATGTGAGCAGTTTTGGGTGGTTGCTTGTTGGTTTCTTACTAGAATCATTGAAATACTAAATATTAAGAAAAACCTGAAAGTTTTCTTAAAATAGTAAAAGTAAACTTGTCCCAATTAAAGAGAGTTGTGAGGTTGTGAAGTTTAAAATAACAAAAAAATCTCACTTTGACTTTTATTTCATTTTATTTTATTTGATCAGAATAGCCAAAGCCTCTATTATATTTTCATCTGTATTGTTAAAAATCTGAAAAAAATAGAAATAGGTCCAATAATATTTTCCTTTCGATTTCTAAGAGTGAAAGCCACAAAGTAACACTAAAAGTTGCAATTATAAGTGAGACAATTACATAATAATTATAATTTATTTTATATTATTATTATTATTATTATTATTTTTTTTTACTTGAGAAAAAATTTATATAGGTGCTTTCATAAACTATACACTTTTTATAAATTATACACTTCACATTTCTGCTTTTAAATGCTCCGGAAATTAACCTCATTCACTTACATTGTAAGTACTTCAAAATTTCACACTTCATTTAGTGTTACTTGCCATTTCTTAGAAATTGCTAGTAAATTTCACAAATAACTACAGAGTGAACATTCTTTCAAAGCCATTTTTTCAGTTTATACATCCTGTAAATGTCCCATCAAGCTCAGCTTGAATTCAACAGTAACACCCTACCATTTTCATAAATGTCACATGCATTTGAATTAATTGCAATTCTTCCTTGGTGCTTTGATTTATAAAATCCATTCCACCCTTAATGTAGCATGTTAAGTGTAATTTTCCATATTCTGCTGAAAGTGGCACCAGCGCGGACACTTAATGCAAATCAAATGCCCCCTGATAACTTAAAAATTCAATCAGGTTTGCGCACTGTGCGCGGCACCGCCGCTGAACTCCAGTATGTTACTTAATCTTTTCAATTACAGCCGCTGGAATGAATCTCTAAAGGCTTCTTTTCCCTGCAGGAGATAAGAGAGGTTGAATTCAGTCTCATGTTTTTACTGTGAATGAGAGACTACAATGAAGAATGTCATAGTGTCATTGAATATAATTAAATCATAACATCATTTCTCCTAGTTTTATGGCAAATTTGTGGTGCGTACGACATTTTATATTCACCTGTGGTTACTTTATATATATGGGTCATTCTACAGAAGTGGTGCAAAATGCTGTCCCCCATCCATATATATATATATATATTTACAAAAATCAAGTTCTTTACTATAAGAGGCAATATAAAGAATGTTTTCCCTTTCCTTCAGCCTAACCCGAGGCTCTGGATTACAGGAAATAATGTTGAAAATAATGTTCGGTTTCTATTGTTTTGCTTCATAAGACCTGCTTCAGCATACCAAGACATTTTGGACAATACTATACTGCATGGTTGGATGACTTTGGTGTGGAAGAAATTGACCAGCCTGAATAGACCCATGACATCAATACCATCTTTGGGATGAATTGGAAATGAAAGTGCACCAGACCTTCTTGTCCAACACGAGTGGATAAATGGGCAAAAAAGCCCCCCAGAAGAGTAGAAGCTAATAGCTACAAAGGGGGACCAATTCCACATAAATGTCTATGCAGGTTAGAGATCTGACCTTTCCGAGTTAGACCACCATTAGAGAGAGAAATGATAGAAATTAACCAGGTATCAACAAAGTGACATCTTTTCAAGAAGGTCTGGATCAATATTCAAGAGGTTTTGTCAGAGAGCAGATTTAAGGACTTCATATCAATATTATTTAAATTAGCAGCGGTGTACAAGTGTGCCGCCATCACTTATTTCTGAAGTTGAGTCAAGGCTGAAGGTAAATGATACTATTCAAACCAGAGACCCTGAGCTCTCTGCCTTTAGCGCTAATCAACCCTTCAACGCCGGAGCATTGAGCTGCATAGCAATTCAGCTAGTGCATTAGCGCTCACGCTCTTCCTCTCATTTTCAGTCAACAGTGTGAGGGAGGCCTGCCAGACGCATTGATATTCAGAGAGAGCGGCTCTGACTCAGTCACCAAATCCTCCCGCCATCAAAAGCGCGCCTGATGTTTGTCAAATTTGCCCTTATTGTTGAAACCAGGAAGAAATTAGCATGGAGGCTAATGCCGAGGGAGCACTCTAGAGAGTAATGGAAGCACAGATTGTTCAAAGAGGCATTGGACTGATGTTTTTAATTGGAACAGCTGTGGGAGAGTTTGCTGACATCACTTATGTTGCAGCTGGGGATTATGATGCGTTTGGCCTGCAGCATACTACTAGTAATAGTTATAAGTGATGCCGCCTAAGGGTTTACATGGAAAACATGACAAAGGGATCTGAATTTGCCAGATAGTGGTAGCTTTATAGGGAAACCTGCTAAAAATAAAAAAAGATATGCTTCCCATGAGGTCACTAATGAAGCACATGCGTTTGACAGAGATAAATGGAGGGCTGTTTAGAATATGGGCATGCACACTTTTATTACTGCATGGATATGTTGGGCTTTGCAACTTATGAAATCTTAATGTGTCTATATATATATTTTTACTACTTATGTACAGAAAAGGTTGAAAATAAGTCACATTTCTATACTGTTGTTCTACATGAGCACAGTAATTGTTAAATTATTTTCATCATACAGTAAATGCATCTATATGTGTGTATGTGTGTGTGTGTGTGTGTGTGTGTGTGTATATATATATATTATTTTAAATTGCAGTTTTTATATTAATTTTCTTACTTTTTCATGTCCCCTTTATATACAGCTTAATATATTGGATAAAATATTAAACCTTAAATCTATCATTTTGATAGAAAGAAAGTATTATTTTACTTTCTATATAATTCCCCTAGATACATAAATATATATTAATATAAGTATATTTCTTGAATAGTATAATATTATATTATATTAAAATAGTTCATATTAATATTCTATTTAGGATTTAATTTAGATTTTTTATTTAATCAAATTTATTTTTTATTTTTTTTTGGCAAATTCTCTAATGGAAAACCAATGTAGATATTATGTACACACACACACACACACACACACACACACACACACACACACACACGCACACACACACACGTGTACATACATGCATGAACAACCAAGCAGGAAGTCTATTTCTTGCCATTTTTGTGTTCTGTATGCATCAGACGGTCAGTGAATGGAGTTTGGACGCTCCACAGGCATGCGTTCAGACATTCAGACGAGGTGTTATACGCGGCTCTCCTGTGTGAGTGGGAACAGAGCGAGCTGTGAGCTCATCCAATTCTCAGGTGGTCCCAGACCCGGTGAGACGCTGCAGAGACATCGTGATCCCAGAGGCTTAGCATGCTAATCTCTCAGGTCTGCTTGGATAGTCCAAGTTTATATTCTTACTAAGTAGCACATTTTCATGTCCCCTTCATTTCCTCCTTAATATACTAAACCTACCATTCTGAAAGCTGAAAATTATTTGTATTATTATTATTATTACAGTATTATTATCTAAATTTAATTATTTTGCATACAAGTCAAAACTTGGAAATGTATAAACAATTCTAAAATTAATATTAATATCTAAAATAATATACCCCCCCCCCCCCAATCAAAATAATAGTATAAAAAAAAGGGTGGTGGGTATTGTCTATTTGGATTTATATTTGAAATATTGGTTTAATTCTGTAAGTCTTTTCTAAAATCCCTTTAACTGACCAAAGCCGGTTCCTTAATGGCATCATCTTACAGGAAGTGACATCATTGTGGAAGGAAAACAACAGCACAAACAGGTAAAACGATTAGTAATGGATTTGATTAAGTTGCTTTCTCAGTTTAATTTTTTTTGTTTCTAGTGATAAAACGACAGAATTCAGTATGATGCTATCACTATTTCTCACACTGAGCAAAGATTTTAGATCTTTATTTGAATCCTGTTCCTTTTCTTGTGCAAATAATGAACCCATAATAACATTTAATAGTCTGAGAGAATTCTCCTAATTCAGTCGGAGCCACCTGAGTAGTTCAGGTCAGAGGTTACCTGTTCCTGTATGATAGCAGTTCTGCATCAGTCTTGAGCCTAAAGCAAACATCTCTTCATACGTGAAGCGGTAATGTAAGGTGATGGAGCTGGTCGTCTTGAGCGATCTCAACAGGCAGTTAAACCCCGTCAGCTAATCTGTCTCCTCCGCTACCCGCAGCTCTGTCAGTCCAGCCGTCCAATCCGACAGGCCGTCCAGATGACGGATTACACTGTCCACCGCTGTGAATCTGGAAGCCAGTGCGCAGCCACCTGCCGATGCAGCATGTCCCTCCGTCGAGCAGAGAGGGCATCGTGCCCTGCAATTACACCCCGCTGCTGCCATTATCACTAGTGCACAATGTAAGCGATCCGCCTCATTGCGGGTGAAATGTCCAGTTGCTGGGTGACATTCAGGGTTTGGGTTGTCTGGGTCCTTTTCGCTTTTAATGTGGTCACTGCGTGGCATCGATGGCATTTTCTAGACTCTTTTGGCAGTGATTTTAGCTGTGGATCTCGGCGAGCATCCCATCCTTTGTGTCGTGGCTTTGCTTCTGTCACTAAATGTGAGATAATGTGTTTGTAATGATGCAGTGCTGAGCAATTGATCCAATCTATTGTTTTAGCACAACAACAGATGCTTACAGCTAAATGTGCTGTGTCTGCAGATGATGATTTTATTTGGACTGAAAGGACTCATGACCTGCTTCCCCACATAAAAAGCATAAAAAAAGCACACAAAACATGTTTGTTGTTTAGAACCGCTGTGCTAATACCATGTCCTTCCAGGGGGTTTAACTGCTTTAAAGGTTTTATTATGGATAATTTCGGGCCTGTTGTCAGTTGAGGTTTGTCTTGTGCTATATTTTATTTTATTTTATTTTATTTTGAAATGAAATTTAATGTAATAAAAAAAAAAAAAAAAAAAAAAAAAAAAAAAATATATATATATATATATATATATATATATATATATATATATATATTATTTTTATTATTTTTATTTTTTTTATTACCTTGAAACTCATTTGAACCACTGAGCAAATTATCCAGTAATTTTTTGGAATTCTTTGTGGATCATTTTGACCTGTTATCGGTTGATGTTTGTCTTCTGGACCCAAAAATTGCTTTTGTGTCATTTTTGTTATATAAACGATATTTAAATCTATAATGGATTGATTAATAATGCCAGCAGGCCATGCTGTTTTGTCAATGTACTGTTCAGTATTATCTTAATTATATGATCTGATCTTAATCAGCCTGCTGTTGCTATGGTTACATCCTCAGGTAATTGTGACTTTTACACAATGCCTGTTTCGTGTGAAACGAAAATACATGGCCCAACTAAACTAAACTACTGTAAACTGTTCAAAATCCAAGTTTAAATCAGCTATTCTCTCAAATGAACTATTTCAAGGCTCAGTCCAGTCATCTCTCTGAGTCTGAACACTGATGCTGATAGTAAAGCAGTGCATTGTCTTTACGTTGAGGATGAGTGTATAAAATGCCTCCGGACATCTGTGATGCCCATCGAGTTTGACATCCGCTTTCTCACCCTTCAATCTAACATCACCCTTAATTTGAATGCTGAACTCAGAGAATGAGTTCATACAGCATCATCCTGAAAACCCATAATGCATTTCATCTGAACTACTGCATGCATCTCTATGCGTCTGTATGTGATAGACTTCAGAAGAGGCTGAAGGGAATAAATGAAGAGAGTTTCTTGATTGTTCTGCTGTGATTGATGCAGTGGCATTATTAGAGCGGCAGCACACAGTCGATACTTCATTGAGTTGTGTTATTGTGAACAGATCGAGGATCGGTTGTCTTAGAATGCATTCAAAATTTACCCTTTAGGAATCTATTAGATAACAGCGACACAAAACATCCTGTTCTTAATCATTGTAGACTCATAGACTTCTAAGCCGTTGGTGTTTCCAACCAGAGTGAAAATTGGAGAAATATCTAAATGTCTATAACAATAAATTCTCACAGTTTATATATTAGGCTAGTTATATAAGACATGTTTTCAGGGAATTTATCATAAAAATAGTAGAAAAAAACTGTAAAAACAGTAACATGATTCGCTAACATTTATATATATTTATGTGTGTGTGTGTGTGTGTGTGTATATATGCATAAATGTAGTTATTAGTATAAACTGAATGCATAATTGGATTAAAAATGAATTGAAATGAATAATAGTATACATAATGCTGTATGTCAATACATTTCAGCATACATATATTTTGTAAATAATAATTCTTAATGTCGTCTTTTCGCATTTTCATTGGATTGTTTCTTCTTCTCTGTATTATATTCATTACTTTTTTCATAATTTTTTTTTTACTTCATTATATGTGCCAGGACATACAATAATAAATATTTGGTAAAAAAAAAAAAACGTATTTTATTTTTATTTTGCTGCTTGCTTGCTTGATTGATTGTATTAAAAATCTGTTTTTAAAAAATGTAAAAGTTTTATGCACCAGTGATTAGGGTGATTGTTTAGACTTGTAATAAGAAGAATAGTCTTTTCTCCCTTTTGAGACTGGTAGCATTGAAATTTTAGCCTATTGTTTTTGTGCTACTGCATGCATATTTGGACTCACACATTCATAATATTCCCCATCTACTCATACAACACAAACTAGCTTGAGAATCAGTGTGTGCCATCAGATCAGTGTAATCTCAGCATACAAGACGCATTAATCAATCTGCTGTAATTATGTGAAGCGTGAGTGTATGAGGCCACGCTTGCATTTGCACCCTTTGTTAAGGTCCATGTCTGCCTTGTGTCGGACAATAAAGGTCTGAGCAAGGGTTAATTAGCAGTGCTGGAGAACCATCTATCAGCTATTCAGCCAGGCAGCTCCATTATCTTCAAACACACACACACACACACACTAACACTGTTCAAATGCATGCACACACACGTGTTTGTGGGAATTGTATGATCAGATATTATACCTGCGACATCCAGTACTGCATTATAACTTCAATTGATTGACCTCTCTATACCAATACACACAGAATATGCAAATTTTTACTGCAGAGCATTCTGGGAGAGTTCTTTGTGGATGCACTGATTAATTTCACAAATAAAAGGAAAACTATTGCATTATTTATATATTTATATATGCTGCTTTTTTGTTTCTCTTTTAAATTAATGTTCTGGGTTCAATACAAGTTATGCACACTATAGCATTGATGTCAATTATCATAAAAAAGTATTGCAGTTACGGTAAGGCACTTGAAATGAAAGTAGACAGGGTGATGTCTAGCTGCAAAGTTATAAGAAATATATAGCACCATTATAAAATCTCTTATTAGTCTTCAACCTTGTTGTAATAGCAATGAAGCCACAAACTTAAAAAGGACCATTTAATGTAAGTGCTTTAACAAATACAAACAATACATTGCAATACATTAAAAAGCTTAACTATATTTCATTTAAAGGGGATTTTTGAAGCCAGTGGGTTTTATATAAAAATGTATATGAATATGCAATTAAATTAAATTAAATTGTATATCCTGTTTTTGGCCCCCATGGTTTTTCTCCATTTGTCTTTTTTACATTTACAATTTATTTTATTTTATTTTACAAATATTCCACAAATTATTTTGACTTGTCGTACTAAAACAAAAAAAGAAAAGTAAATACAAATCTATATAGACATAGTTAAAAAAAAAATAAAAGAATAAAATTTAAATATATATAAACTTATGCTTATGCTGGATTACTAGTTTGTAAATACTCAAGGATCTCTTCATCACGTCCTGTTTTGTAATACTACAGGTATATCACAAACATCCCAGTTTTTCACTCTTATCTTCCAGCCTGTCGTCCATGGCTTCAGGTATGTTATGTCCCTCCATTTGCACATCTTCAATGACCTGGCATCTTAATGCAAATGCGTTTGTGTGACGGCGTGCAGCTGCGTTTTCATACATCATTCGGAGATCTCCGTTGTGTTGAGGTTCTTTTAAAGCTCTTGGCCAGAACATCTCATGCTGAGCTCTTTATAGTAGTGTTTTTATCGGCCGCTATCTTAAAGTACAACTGCTCAATATCTGCTCAATACTGCAGTCCTCATTCAGCAAGCTTTAAAGCTGTGTTCATGAAATGCACTGGAGACTTGAGTTTACAGGTAAACTTTTTTTCTTTTATATTTTAAGTGTTTGTTGAATTATACAGCGATAGCTTGAGGAAATGTTGCAAAAGGGGATTACTGAGGATTGAGAGTTTATTAATTGTAAAAAGCAAACACTTTTATGCTTTTGTGTTCTCAGAGGATGAATTTAAATCCTTTGCCCTCTGATATTATTACATTAGATGTGTAATTATGGGAATTTATGACACCAAATTCCAAATACAGTAGGTCTTTCTTTGGGTTAAATGGATTTATTGCCTTATTTTGACGATAGTGTTCAAATTGACCCATGTGTTATGGTGGCATATCCTCTGACAAAATCACACATGCAGGTGTCTCTTCCAATTTAATAATTAGTGGTCTAGTGGTGTGACACTCGAAGGAAAAACAGACTTTTAAAAATATATTTTATTTTATTTAGAGCATTTATCTGCATTTTATTTTGTAATTAACTTACTGGTTAATGTTATGAGTCGTGCAGGAGAAACAGACATTTTAAAAAGTATTTTATCTAAATATATATATTTTTTTGCACATTTGGTTGCAGTTTCTTTTGTTATATCACTTGACCAATGTTACTATTTGAATAAAAATTCTTTGTTTTTTTTCTTCAAATAAAGCACTCAAAATCCATTGTGTTCTTTGTGCAATAAACCAAGATGCTTTGATATGAGATCATAACTTCATATTCACATCAGAAAGCAATATTTGTTTATTTTAAAGTGTTATGCAATAAAAGAGGAGTTATTTTTCCAGTTTTTATGTATCTTGGCCTCTTGGGTGTTGTTTTATTTGTGTAGCCTTTTTTCATGAAATATTCATAAGTCGCTACTGGTATAGCCTACTTAATGAAAGTTTGCAATGCGGTTAACCTTTTCCATTAAGTGAACTTTGCAAAAGTTCGCTTAGCATCTTACCATACTGGTCAAAAAAAAAATGTAAAGGCTGAACGCATTGTAAGTCGCTTTGGATAAAAGTGTCTGCTAAATGCATAAATGTAAATGTATTAGCAACACAGTTTTTGCCTAAGACGCTGAGAGCATTGAAGCTGTGTTTTTTGCATGTTTCCGAAGTAGTCACGTCCATCAAAAACTCTTGATTATCATTCTTCCAGTGTCAGATTTCAATTTTCACTCCTCACTGCATGAGACTGAGTAAATTTGATGTATTTTTCAATGTCAGAGTTTTGTTCAGCATCGTTACTCATGAATCTACTCGACGCAGCTATCCGCATGCATGAGGTGATGTTGCTCAAGTGCTTTGTGGCTAAATGTTTCTTATTTACAGCTTCAAGCGGTGAAAGAGCAGTCTAGGTGATTGTGTACCGCCGCACCATCGGGGATGTTTGGATTTAACACCGTTTGTGTAGCTTGACGTGCGGTGCATTTCAAAACAGTTTTGTAACAGAATCCTTCAGAATAATTCAGCCGTGAGCTTCTTTAACCTCCTCCTGTCCTCTTTCTCTAGACAATGAATCTGTCAGTCAGACTTCCCACATACTCCATTACCCATGATTCTCAGCAGCAGACGCAACTATTTACTTTTCTTTTTTCTTTTCATTTTGACTTTAATTTTAGCTATTGTTTTAGTGTATATAAATTGTGGCCATGATTTAACGATTCATTCCCTCATTGTGGCCTCATTGTATTCATTTTTCCCTCATTTGAATTGAGGGAATTAATTAGTAAAACCACAATTTACTATGAAAAGGAACAAATTAATAATGCATTCTTAATTTGTGTCCATGATTTAACTAAAACGATGAAACAAATTAATGAAATGAGGGAAACAGCTTCTAAATTTGTGGGAATTAATTAATAATTAGTGACCACAATAAATATATTTTTGTCCATGTCATGTGTTATGCTTTGTAAAATATGTCTATTTAGTATTATACGTTTTTATTTATTTATTTTTTACTTTTTTTTTTCAAAACAAAGTGTTGCATTGGCAACTAGCTGAAATAAAATAAGTTTAAAATTAATATTTTATTTAATTTCAGTTAACGTTTATTTCAAGTTATGGTTTTAGTATTATTTTTTGTTTTAGTTAACAATAATAACCCTGGTTGGCACATGTTGCTAAGCTAATATGCACAAACAAAATTCCCAACTCATAAGAAAACGTAACTAGTGGTGATATCGTATGAATCTGTACGATGTGAATCTTATGATTTTTAGGAAAAAAACTTAAGCATGAAGGTCCATCTATAATAACCCCACCCCTAAACATAACTGTCATAAGAAACATAAGATCATATGAATTGTGAAGACCAATTCACGAAAACGTAAAATTGTTTTGAATTGCCAAGCTATTGTGTTGAAGTAACGTATACTGGGTGAACTGTCTGCAACTATCATCAAATCTTTTCAAGATCAAATGAAATAAGTTTTTTATATTTGGTATCTGTTGACTAATCTGCCATGTTGGATTTCACTGAGCTTGTTGAATTGCATTCTAGGATTGGTTTTTGTATGAAGGAGAAATGCAATGTTGCATGTAATTCGGTCAAAATAAGAAATCTTAGGCAGAAATACAATTGCTGTCTAGGCAAGCCGGTCACTGGATCTGGAAACGCATCACTCTTTCTTCCACTGTCATAGAAGAGAACCTTTTTTCTAAACTTCCTCTATCTTTATTCTTTTCTCTGCAGATTCCTCAGATCAGCTATGCATCCACAGCTCCAGAGCTGAGCGATAACACCCGCTACGACTTTTTTTCCCGTGTCGTTCCGCCGGATTCCTACCAGGCACAGGCCATGCTGGATATTGTAACGGCGATGGGCTGGAACTTTGTCTCCACGCTGGCTTCTGAAGGGAACTACGGGGAAAGTGGCGTGGAAGCATTCGTGCAGATCTCCAGAGAGATGGGTAAGATGGCTTTTCCATGATTGGCTTGATGCATTGATGAACTTGAACCAAATGCGCGCTTCAAGAAACAAGCTTCTTTCCTCTTTATGTTCTCAGATACTAACCAACAGATTAGTTATGTAGTGTGTGCATTGACTTGACAGAAGACAAGATACTGAGTGTTTTATTTTGCACAGGTCTTATATTGTATGCTTGGCCTTAAAGGAATAGTTTACCAAGAAAAAAAAATTGTGCAAAAATGTACTCACCCTCAGGCCATCCAAGATAAAGATGAGTTTCATCATCCAATCTGGAGAAATGCAGCATTTAATCAATTTGCTTACCAGTGGACGCTCTGCAGTGAATGGGTGCCGTCAGAATGAGAGTCCCAACAGCTGGTATTCTACTCGTGAATAAGAAGGGGAAGCATATTATTATTATTATCTTGCACATTCTTACCTGCTCAAGATGTACAGAAGTTGAATCCATTTAATTAATTCTCAGTAGTTAAACTAAAGATAAATGGGGATTATGTCTGTTATGTACTGTAGTGTTTCTGAATGAACCAAGTACCCTGCTGACTCTATGCTCTTTCACGTATTGACCAAAATGTCATGGATGGTCTTGGTTTTGAAGGAGTTTGGGAGCCAACGTGCTCTCAGTTGAGTGTTCAGCTGTTGTCTGTTCATTCACTGGATGTTGGCATTGCTCACACATGGCAAAGGTGATGTCAATCGACTGGCGGGACCAAGTGTTTGTTGTCCACACAGCAATGAGAGACTTAAGCAAGTCTTACAGAAAGTAGACAGGGTTAAGTTAAAATCTTGACGTTAACCAATGCACTACTTTAAGCAGGTGGTATTTCACCAACCACTTGATTATTGCACATGTTTACAATTTGCAGAATTTGGTGCAAAACCAGGAAAAATCTACATTATTTGCTTCAGCTTGCATTTTTGTCTTTTTTCCCAAAAAGAGAGCGGGAAAAGGATTATAAGCTAATCAAAATTCATAATATTCACCCAAACAATGAATCACTGGCTACGTTTACATGCACAATTTTTGCATCATTGCATATGTGCAGTCCTTTCAGTTTCGTGGTTCACATCTGATCGAGTGTTTACATGCACTCTGAATCGTTTCAGAAGAGGAATAAACCACACCCTTCAATCGGATCGAAATTTCATTAAATTAAGTGTACATTAAGGTTTTTCAGTCTTATTGAGCCGTCAATCCGATTACAAACAGATTATTTGGTTGCATGTAAATGTAGCCAATGTGAATTGAAATTTCATAGAGGTTTAATGATACTATTGATTATATGATATTGAATATAATGTACATACTATATATGACTACAATATTTGGGTGAATATTTGCTAGCCTAGTACCCATAATGTCTGATTTTACCAGTATATTAGATTTAATAATGCATTATTTTACTGGATATGCACTTTTATCATATTTCAAGTAGCAATATGCAAAAACATGTACAGGCATAAAGTGAATAAAAATTGTGAATAAAACAAAGATTATCAGAGACCTTTAAAAAACTATAATTACAGTTTCTATTATTTGGGAAATACTGTAAGAAATCTGTCTGTACTTTTTTCAGTGTAAATAATGATTCTTTTTGAACTGCAAAACTGTGCAAAATGCTGTGGATATTGCCATAATATTTAAGAAAAGATATATATATATATATATATATATAATATATAAAAGATATATATATAATTTTTTTTTTCTTGTAAAACATACTCTGATAATCTTACAATCTTTGCAGTGTGATTTAGCACTGCTCCAGCTGTATTTAGTGCATTGTCAACACATCCTTTTTGTATGAGAATGAGGCTTGTTATGGGCTTTATGCATTTAATTTATGAAATGATGGTTAAAGAGTGTTATGACTGGTCATATTTCCAGACACACCATGTGGTCAAGTGTAAGCCTTCACTCTGCATTTTAAAGCTCTGTTCAGGTATTTAGGACCATAGTAGTGCACTAAAGTATGGCAGATAGTAGTAGTCTGCTTCTGTAAATTTTCTTGTTTAACTCATAAAAGCAAACTTGTCTCAGCAAGCTGCTTAAGCAGCCATGCAAACTAAACAGGAGGGTGTAAAACAATCTCTTTCTGCCCTGCTAACCATTTCCTCTAAAGGAATGATGGTTCTGTGCATTATCAAGTTCCCTGGGGTATCAATAAAGACCCGCGGCTAAAGAGAAGCAAGGAATATGAGTGAGAGGAGGACACGGATGGACAGGAAGTATAATGATGGGCTTTAACACACAGTCCCTCCTCCGCTAAAACCCCTCTACGCTTCAATCCTCCCCCCTTCTTCACCCTACGTGACAAAATTATAGCTATTACCAGAGACCCCGCTGCTCCACAAATGCAAATATCACACAGCTGTACTAATCGTACTGTTTAATTGTGCATTAAAAATTCATGAGCGATGGTACACATTTGTGTAATAACATCCTCTTTAGCATCCTCCGGACTCCAGTGTTTACCATCACACGTAGTGTTTCACAGCTACTTAGAAACTGTAGTTACTCATTTAAAGAAGTTAACCACAGTCTAGCCAGAAGCTACACATCTGAATATGCAGCCAGCTGAAAGGTGAAGTGTGTGGGGATTCTTTTTGCATCATGTATGGATATTGCCACGTGTCTATATCCAAAGGAGTGGATGATTTATTTAAATCGATGACAAACATAAAAATTAACCATGGTTTTACTACAGAAGTTTCTTTTGCAGTAAAATAGTAAGTAAAAAATGAACAATATTTTTCACTAATTGTGGTTTAAACATTGTTTTAGTGAATACAAAAATAAGCATAGTTTTACTACAGTAACCATGGTTTAACTATGTTTTCGAAGTAAAACATTAGTAAATGCTAAATGAATCATAGTCCTACAGTAACCATAGTCGTTTAAATATGGTTTTTGTTGTAATACCATGGTAAATACAAAACTAACCATGATTGTATCATGGTTTATCTGTGATTTTAGCAGTAAAACCGTATCTACAAAAATAACCATGATTTTACCACATCATTTGCAGGAAAACCATTGGAACTACAAAATGAACCATGGTTTTACTACAGTAACAATGGTTTAACTATACATGTTTTTCCATTAATTTTGCAAAAATGTAATACAAATTCAACCATGGTTTTATTTTAGTAGTGTACCGACTTGTTTGTACTGTGGGGGAAATAATTAGGCATCGGTTTATAAAGATTTAACCATTTTGCTTAAAAAAAATAAAAAAATAAAAATAAATAAATATATATATATATCTTTTTTTTTTTTTTTGCTTTTATTGTGACTGTATAGAATTCAAACAAAGGAAGGTAAAACATGGATGGAGACAGTCTAAGCATAGACATGAGCATGCCTATATGAGTTCTCCTGGCTGTTGTTTGGAGTTGTTTTGTTGACTTTGTGGAGGAGTCTTTATTTTTCATTTCCCAAACTGCAGGTTCGAGTCTCCCAGCTGTAACGTGAGAGGTGGATTAAAACAGAGAGAAAAGAATTGAACAAGCATGCAATTAGCCGCTAAATGAATGCCATACAACAAGCCTCTTTGCTTGTCACTACTTCAGCAAATCACTGTGTATCAGATAGTAGTTGCCCTTTTGGGGCTATAATCATTAACCCCAGTTTATTCTATGAAACTCTGAGTTTAATTAAGGGCCATTTTTTACACTGGTGCATGACTGTATTCGCTGTCTGAAAGTGAATAGATGTCCTGACCTAGTGGTTAGCATGCATGCTTTCTAAAAGTCTAGACTCTAAAAATGGCCTAATTTTGTCTGCATGTAAAAGTTGCCCTAATTTTGTCTGCATGTTTCTTTGTCCAGATAGGCAAAAGTTCGTCATTTCAGCCTCTTAGGTTTCTTATAGATCTTTTACCTGTGTAGATTCAAATTACTAAGCATTGAGACAGCTGCCAGGATGAGGTTAGTGAGCACAGTTCTCTGAGGAGCAAGTAGCGATAGATGCTAATAGAAATTAGCCTTAATTACCATTCCAATGGGTCATAGATAATTGCATTTACGTACATCATGGGATTTCCAAATAGTTTTGGAAAAGCTATGTGAGATGGCCATTTCAGCAGCTGGGCTTTTGTTCTTCAGGTCCTCTTTTCATATTCTCAGAATGAGCTTTGCTATTCTTTTTCACTATATACTGTGACTGGACTAAATGATGAGTTGGTGAGATTGGGAATTCGTCCATAGCATGTCCTCACTCACATCTAAACTAGCCATCCTCTGTAACCACCTCAGCTGTATGCGTCTAGGCTAGCGCTAATGAGCGTGCTGCTGCATTATATGCTCCCAAAACTAAGAGGTCCAGGGCAAGGGCGGCAGTTTCAAAGCTGCCCTTCCCACAGGAATTCAGGACAGAAATGCACGTCTGCTCTGTTTAAAGGGCCTAATGAAGCCATTACATTCCAAGGAAGCCAAACTCTGTCTATAGATTAAACAAAGGCTTCTGTTATTTCGGGGTTGTGACCTGCACAGACGGCTGCCAAGTAATGTCTAGTGAATGCCACAGGGGAACAGATGGTGCAAAGCACAATCCTAACATCATAGATGACATTTCGATGCAGTCAGATCTATAGAAAAAAAGAAGTTATGTAGTGTGTTTTTAAGCCACTCCAGTAATATGCAAATGGAAATGTGTGGAGTGGAGAACAAAATATGAGGCTAGTAGAAACCTATTCTTTATTTTGCCAACTTGTTTCAGCACATATGTGTCTTTATCAAGATTGCAAATGAGAAAACTCATTAACTGCAAACAAAGACAAGATTCAAACTTGCATTCAACCAGTCAGAGCATTAGTACAAATCACATGACATGCATGACACAGTTTGATTTATGCACTGCAAAAAATTCTTATTTAGTAGTTTTGACTTGTTTTACGTTATTAAATATTTTAACAAGAAACATTTACTTGAGAAGCAAAAGCTAAGTCCTAACTGATCAAACATTAGTGGTTTTATGATTAAAACAAGATAGGGTTTAGAAAAATAATTTGAATTTAAAGGGAAAACAAGTTTATTTTTCTTAATAGGCCAGCAAAAAGTCATGCTTTTAATGCTTTTTTCTTTTTAAAGACTTACCTTAAATGCATTTTGTTTTATTTTGACAGTGTTTGTATATTTGTATTGAAAAAACAATACAAAAATACTGAGCAAAAATATTTTGCTGTGTACATAAGGGATTTTCCTACTAAACAACTTGTTATTAAAGCACAGTTTCGTAAGGTATTGCTGGAGCATCATAACTGTCCCTCGGGTGACTTTAGCATTCAAGATCTATGACGGTGTGTTAACTCATCATCATTATCAGCTCTCAAAAGTGAGAGACTCAACCACAGGACATCAAAAGCAACATATGTTGCCAATTAAAAGGATTTCACTTGCTCATTTTATTTCTATAGACATCTCTGCAGACAAAAGTTCATAGATGAGATGACAAGCATCATAATAAGGGCAAACTTAGAAAACTTACAAAAGATTCAGGATGCAGTTTTGTAAGATGTTTTAATGCACTTTCTTAACTGTCTTAGATGATTTGTGCAATTCTTCTTGAGTACAAGAGTATTAAGACATTTGAATGTTCAAACTCAGTCATTTGTTTGTAACATCACTTCTACTGTTCACTGAAGTCTTTGTTTGAAATTTTCATTTATTATTAATTTATATTATTTTTTAATATACATAATGTGTATAATAGAAAAAGTACTAAATTTTATTTTAAGTAACTAGTTTAAAAGAATCAATTCACATAAACTAATTTTTGATAACACTGTGCTTAAAGCTTTTTATGTATGTTTTATAAATAATTGTGACAAAAGTTAAAATGCATTATAATATTTGCAGAATCTGGTTAAAATCTGAAATTGGTTGTTTGTCATATATGAATGCATTTAATGTTCTAATTAGGGATGTCCAGATCCGATCACGTGATCGGAAATCGGGCCCGATCGCCTGGTTTCAGACTCGATCGAGTTTGCGCATGACCTGATATTTCATTCGGACTCAGGATACAGCGAGATGAACATCACAGAGCGCTAAACTCTCATAAAGTGTGTGTTTCATTCATACTAGAAGCCGGAGCGCGCTCTCGCGCTGATATCAGGAAACTCCTAATATGGACAAAAGCGTCCAGCTATGCTGTGGTGCGCACAGGAAAACAGAAACTTATGCAAAACGAAGACGTTAATATACGATCACGACAATAAATTGTTCTTCAAGTCATCTCCAGCAGGTGATAAATAAAGTATGAACAATGCAGTGCTGATTGACATAGTATTTATTACAGTATAGAAACTATTCTGCATTATTATGTGATAAACAGTGTTTGTAGTATATAAACAAATCATTATTATTTGTTATTGTCCAGCATTTATAGATTTCTAAGCCAATTAAAAGCTAGAAATTAGAGAAAAAATAAAGTTGCCTATACTACCAGTCAGAAGTTTTTGAACAGTAAGCTTGTTAAGGTTTTTTTTTTTTTTTTAAGAAGTCCCTTCTATTCACCAAGCCTGCATTTATTTGATCCAAAGTACAGCAAAACAGTAAGATTTTGAAATATTTTTACTAGTCTATTTAAAATAGCTGTTTTATATTTGAATATATTTCAAAATGTAATTTATTGAACATCCTGGATCTTTTTTTTCGCTCTTCTTTATTCTTTTTTTATGTATTATAGAAGTATCGGATCGGGACTCGGTATCGGCAGATACTCAAAATCAAATGACTCGGACTTGGACTCGAGGACAAAAAAACCTGATCGGGACATCCCTAGTTCTAATAGTGTAACAATAAATAGAAAAGTATTATAACTGTGGTTACAAGTATTCATGAGATTACATTATAATGTGCATATTTAATGCATTAAAATACTTTCATAATCCATTGAATTTAAAGGCTACAAGTGTTACTAGATTTGTTCTTACACTTTTTGATTATGATATGCATACAAAATTGATTAAATATCACTCTTAGTTGTGCTCATTTGCTGGAAAACAATGTGGAAACAATATTTTACTGAATTAGACTGGTTGCATTAAAGGGTTTCAAAATGCATCTTGTTGTATCACTCAGCCATATAGTACAGTATATCATGTATAAACTTATCCATGAAACTTTTCTGCCTTCAGGAACATGAAGATAAATCTCTCTCAATCCGCCTTATTGACAACAGAGTGGAATATGTGTGGGTACATCTGTCTCGACTTCCTAAAAGTGCTTTTACCATCTGCAAAGTTCCGCTTCGCTTGCTTTTATTCGTACTTTAAGCCTTGCAGAAAACATCTTTAGAGGGAGGTCAGGAGTGTCACGCTTGAAATAAATTGCAAAACCGATACTGGCGTTATTATGTGCAGAAACACAAGAGCATAGAAGTGCTTCTAAATGGAAAAGCCTTGAGAACTCCTATAAAGATGAAGATTTCAAGGGAGGCTCTAGATTCAAGAATGGTGTGATAACACTTTTTATGTGAAGAGAAGTACAGCTTTGAGAGCTCAACATGCTTTTTTTAGAGTGAAAAGGAAAAAGGGGGTTAGCTGCTCTGTTATGAAGTTTTAGTTTTTTTCCTAGGGTGTTTTGGACACTCATTAGCTGGGAACTGTCATTTCAGACAGGTTATGCTTTCTCAAAGTGACCCTGTCCGACTGAAAAGCTGTCAATGCGCATTGGCTAGTGGATAAACGATTAGACCAAGGCAGCAGAACATCCATACTTTCTTGCCTTCATTGATGTCTGCTGATTGACTACAGCCATTGATCCTGCTGCAAGTGGACTCTGTTCTCCTTAACGAGCTCGGACAACTTTACTGTTTAGGAAAGACAAATGCCACAGAAGCTTCCCACCTGCCAGGCCGGATGAGCCGAGCCCAGATCTGCTCCCAAACGGCAGCTGGCGGCTGGTAATGAATCAAGGCCTGGCCAGCTGCGTGATAGATGTAACTGTCGGCCAGTGCTGATTAGCTGAGTCTGAACGCTGGAGAAATACAGCTGTGGGTGTGTTACAGGACGGCCGCGACTCGAGGGGATTGAGGCTGCTTGTCTTTTGTGTTTCCTCTCACCTTCTACTTTTAAGATTTCTTTGTTTTTGCTGATTTAGATGTTTGATGACAACTTAAACTCAACATGAAATGACATCAGTCAATAATGTGACATCTTTATAAGTACAAATAGAACATTCAATGAAAAAAAGGGGTGGGGCTTAATTTATTTGAATGGCGTATAATTGGATGGTGAAAAGTGAAGGGAAGGGTTGATGATGTCAGCAGAAAAGACAAGATGTTCCATAGGTGGAACCTATGAAACACACTAAAAATGACAAGAATGCACCACAAAATTACTGACTAAAATTAAAATGAAAACAAAATATATCAAAATGTCAAAATATTAATAAAAACTGATATTTTCTTAGTGATACTAAAATAACAGCTATAGTATATAGCGTATCACAACTGTTTGATTGCTTGTGTTATCACAGCTCTAATCTGGTAAATATTCACATTATGATTTACAGTCAAGCTGCTTTGAAAAAAAAGTGTTTTGTTAAAAGTGCTATAAACAATGTCACTTTTTGTGTGTGTCCTGCTAAAAAGTCTTAGTTTTGATTCTTAGTTTTAGCATTTGGAGTCCAGATTCCAAGGATTTAAAATATCGTAAACTGAGAATAATTTTCAGATTCATTTTTGAAAACATTTTAAGTGGAAATGCGTCCATCCCTGCTGCTAAAGTGCACAGTTCCCGTCTCAGCAGTGTTTCTCTGCTCGGGGTTAAGATCTGTCACTCCGCAGCGAAAGACGCTGTCCCGTGCTTCCCGTCAGGGCTTTTGTGGACTTTGATGGAAACCTTTGACAGACCCTCCCGCTCTTTAAGACTTCAGAGACGTCCTGACATGACAAGAGTTGTCCTGACATCTGACAAAAGTTCAACCGTTTCAAAGAAACTGCCTTCACAAAGGAACAAGCCAGTTTATAGTCTTGTAAAAAGTAATTTTAGTAATGAAATTAGATTTACATATGAATGTTTATGATCCAGATATGATGCATCAAAGTTTATTTAATAATGCATTTAAAACCCAGATGTTTTGTCTAATTTCTAAAAAATATATATATTTAATGCAATTTCAGAGTGAATATGTAGGAATAAAGCAAATAGAGTCAATTTTGATTTCCTGTTGACTTTAAGGAAGACTTGGACTCTCATGAAGAATTTAAAGTGTGTGTCCAAACATTAATATGGTTGTGCTTTTTCCCCTTTCTTTCTCAATTTTTCAAATGAAGACATTTTGGCCCAGTCCGCGCTTGACAAGTCATTTACTCACCCAATACAAAACAGCATAAAACCATGGATTTAAGTTTCATCATCCCCCAACCTCTCATTTCTCACATGGATATATTTTATTATTCAGCCTGGGATGTGAATTTATGCAGGGTTTAGGCATTCCTTTATATTCTGCGCCTCGTCTCTCTCTCTCTTACTCTCTCTCTTTTAATAGCCGGTATCAATATCGACAGAGATGGATAGCTTATATAATGCTTATTTACTGTATACAATAACATTTATAGTAAATAAGATTAAAGGGTTAGTTCGCCCAATTTGCAAAATTATGTCATTAATAACTTTCCCTCATGTTGTTTCAAACCCGTAAAACCTCCGTTTATTTTTGGAACACAGTTTAAGATATTTTAGATTTAGTCCGAGAACTCTCAGTCCCTCCATTGAAGCTGTCTGTACGGTCTACTGTCCATGTCCAGAAAGGTAAGAAAAACATCATCAAAGTAGTCCATGTGACATCAGAGGGTCAGTTAGAATTTTTTGAAGCATCGAAAATACATTTTGGTCCAAAAACAGCAAAAACGACGACTTTATTCAGCATTGTCTTCTCTTCCGTGTCTGTTGTGAGAAAGAGTTTAAAACAAAGCAGTTTGTGATATCCGGTTCGCAAACGAATCATTCGATGTAACCGGATCTTTTTGAAACAGTTCACCAAATCGAACTGAATTGTTTTAAAGGATTCGCGTCTCTAATACGCATTAATCCACAAATGACTTAAGCTGTTAACTTTTTTAATGTGGCTGACACTCCCTCTGAGTTAAAACAAACCAATATCCCGAAGTAATTCATTTACTCAAACAGTACACTGACTGAACTGCTGTGATGTGTAATTTAAGTTTGAAAATATTTTCATATCTAAAAAATGTAATTATTTATATAAATACATTTAGAAATAAATAATATTAAAATATCTTTATAAAATATTTACTATTTTATACAGTGGGAATCTACTAAATTAGTGAAAGTGAAATTCTATAGATTTTTAGGCAAATTATATATGGCTGCCATTTCTTCAATTATTTAAGAAATTCTAACTGATTTATTAATTTGTATATACAATAATGTACAATAATGTATATACAATATTTCAATTGTATACAGTTTAATTTATTTGTTATTAAAATATATTTGGATATTAATTTAGTTATTTTTATAAATACATTTACAATTAAATAATATAAAAAAATCCTTAATGTATTACATTTTATTAGTTGATTTTATATATATATATATATATATATATATATATATATATATATATAATTATAATATGTTTTTTGAGTTAACTATTATAAAAAGCTTTGCATCTGAAATAATTAAATAAGAAAACAAAAACTTTGTTTCAGTTATTTAAAATCTTTACAGATGCCATTAATTAAAACTGCATTTATAATTAATAACAAAATATTTTGAATTTTACCTGTATTATACAATGTAATCTAAAAATGGTGTGAAATTCTATAGATTTACGGATGTAGATATATAAATGATTAGTTTAAGCAATTTTTATAAATGCATTTCTTGCTAAATAATATTAAAATATTATTATTACATTTAAACTATATGTATGTATGCAACTATAAATACATATGCAACATAGTAAAATAATGCATACTACAAAGCTAGGTTGTGTTGTGTACTATACAGTATTTTTTGCAATAAGCAGTGTGCATGTATTCCACTTCCAATATCTATTTTTTTTTCTGTTCTCCCTTTTCCAGCCTAAAGGAAAAATTGTCGGGTTTTAATAATGTGTCTCATATAGTCTCACCTCCGAGGCTGCAATATAAAGCAGGGTATGTATCTTTTAAAGAGCGCAGGTCGTGTTTGGCTCTGAGGGGATCGCACACTATACAGTCTAGTAGTCAGGAGGGTGAATCTTGTCAGATTAACTTCAGCGCAGTCCCTGGGTGGCTTTTTCTGGGATATGCAATTAGCCTTGGATCAAGGTCTCAAATTGACATGGTGGTCCAATCACCCCTCGCAGATGCATAATTTCATGAAGGAAATTGGCTAATTAGGCCCTCCAATTTCCACATGTTCCACGTTCTGGCAAGAGCGTGGCTGATTGAGTCAGTTTACCGTGGTTTTACCCAGACATCTGCCACGGCTCGCTCTAACTGTTCCTCTGTGTGCGCAGCAAAGCAAATCCATCTTAACTCAGTGAGTGCACAGAGCAGCAACGTCTTACCATATGTGAAAATACCACAGAATGGATTTAAAGATCGCTGTGTAAAGTTCTTATCCTACATGCGGTATATTCTTCACAGTAGGCCACATTTACACGGGATGTACTGTACGAAACAACCTTTTCTTCTGCAGAATATGCAAACAAATCTGTTCCAAGTGACAGCCGTTTTTCATACAGTTTAATTAAAAAATTTGCTAATTTTATTATTACATTTGAACTACATTATGAAATGCAATCTGTATGTAATGTGAAATTATACAGATTTGTCCAGTAGAGAGAGATTGTTGTTGTAATAATATAAATACCCTGTAAATATATTCAATTTCAACTAAATTATAAAATTAAATCTGACAATTTCATTACAGTATTTTTTAGCAAGGGTATATCTGGTTGCTAGGTTGTTCTGGGTGGTTGCCAAGGAATTGTTATGTGTTTCCTAAAGTAGTTCTGAGTGATTTTTAGCTTGCTAACATGCAGAGTTCTGGGTGTCTAGGTGGTTTCTTAAGTACAGTTAGTCTACCCTCAATTCTCAAGGTATGGCTCAATGTAAGTCTGAGTGATTTTTGGCTCTTTATATCATGAGCCAGTCAAAAAGCATTTAACAGCATGCCTACATAATTTAAGTCTAAAGCACAACACATTTTGATGTTTAATGTTTCGCGAATGTCACTAACAGCAGTTTCCCAAATGCTGTCTCGACTCGCCGCTTCTGGATGATTGTGTGTTTGCTGTGGATGAAATGACCTTCCTGTCGCTGGTATTTTAGCTTCAGATCTCGCTTGTTGCCCTCTCCTATCTAAGAGTCACCCGGAGACCCTCTAAACGATGGGGTTCGGCTTTCAGCGGAGGCGATATCAAATTGACTCAGGAATCGAGACCTTCTCAGAACACACAGTGGAAGCGAGTAAGTGGTGGTTGTAGTGTCAGACCTCTCAGCCGGTCGCTATTGTTAACAACAAAAGCTCCGTGACAGTTTGTTCTCCGCCAGCCGATGGCTCATTTGTCCATGATTGGCAGTCGAACACCTGGTCAGATGCGCTCGTGCTGTAATATTGCTCAACGTGTATTCTGGTGGGCGGCTGTGGTATCTTCTACTGGCATTGCACCAGCTAAACTACAATGAACTGAAGATTTTGCCACAGCGCCGGCTTTCCCGAAGGGCCTTGCTCTCATTGATTCCTATTAGTCAGACGGAGCTAGAAGTGAGTCTGGCCGCTGTAGGGACATGATCAGTGTTTGGGAGACCTGCAATCACTCTGATTGTCAAAGCCCTGTGTGCATGATGAGACCGCCTGTGTGCACGATCAGAACCAGCAGTGCCATGTTGCATTGATATTGCATTAAGAAAAGCATCTATCAATTTGAAGGGGTCATGAACTGAGAAACCAAAATTCACTTGATCTTTTAACATATAAGAGGTTGTGTTATAAAAAAGTTAGTCTTAAAACAGCTTATATTGAACGACATCTTGTGGAACACTCTATGATGTAATAGTGTGGATAAGCACCGCCTCCACAAAGGGAGATAACACCTGCTTCTTCATTGCTGCCTTTTTAGCCCCACCCACCAATTTGTGCATGTAGTGTAAATAAAGAGAGAGGCAAACAGAAGTCTACAAAGAAACCAGACGATAAAGATGGCTCCTATAAAGACAAGAAGACACTTTGCAGTGCCAAGTTGTGGAAACACAGTCTTCGCATTGCTTTTCTTATGATCCCAACGTTAGGAAAGAGTGGATGAACTTGTGACACTCTGATTGTTGGAATTTTCTGTAAAGCCTTATGGGTAATGTACATACATCCATGTACATACATGGAACACACTACACTACTTATATTTATATTTATATACACATACACTTATTTATCCAACACACATACTTAGCGTACAGTTAAAACTTTTCCACATAATATACATGTACATACATAAATGCTCATTTTAATATACCTGCCATACATTGTCAATTTGTATATTGTCAATCCTTACCCACCTATTTGTATTTTTTTGTATTTTTATTCCTTATTGTGTTTTTTGTTCTGTCGCTGTTATGTTGCACTGCGGAGCTCTGTCACGAAAACAAATTCCTCGTATGTGTGAACATACCTGGCAATAAAGCTCATTCTGATTCTGATTCTGATTCTGATGTAGTTTTTTAACATAATTCCTTTACTAAACACGATTTTTCTAAAAATAAGTTGAATTAGCATGAACAGATGGGTTCAGCAAAAGCAACAACCTCTGTGCTCACAACAGGTCTGCCTTTAAAAGTTTACCAGTTACTGTTGAAAAAGGAACTTTTTAAGGAGAAACTGAAATTAGTTTTATGCTCCACAGAAAAAACTTAAACCACAATGAGTAGACTTTCATTTTTGGGGTGACGTCCCTTTTAAACTATGCATATTCTTGTCCTTTTAAAAAAATTGATATTAAATGGCCAAATCACTGCTTTTCTTTCATGTTAAATCAATATTTCAGGCCTTTTCTATTGATGGTAATGAAGTGCCATCACTTCTCTGACAGGCACCAGACTGCAAAGCTCCTCTTGTTCCCACAATCCCTTTCAGCTAATTGTCGCAGTACAGTGAAGACAGCATGCCTGGAGAACCTCATTTGCGCTAATACAGTCATGTTGGAGTTGCGGCAGAAAATTGACAGAAAGGGCATCAGCTGTTTTTCAAAACCGATATCTTTATCTATACGAGTGCCGCCCCTCCCAGCAGGTTTCCCCTTCCCATTCATCCTGTGTTTCCTGAGAGCACACTTGACTGATGGCCTGCCAGCGCTGGTTTGTAATTACCCCACATCTACAAGAGCTGCTTCATTCAACAAACTGAATGAACTCAATAGGTGAGTCGACGCTAATGAACAAGTGAGAATGTTTTGTCATACGCACATCCAAGCTCGCAAACTCAAACAGCTGACATGTGTGGCTCTTTTATATTGTACACTTTATCGTGAAGTCCTCTTATATCGGTTTGAACGACCATTTCCATCCACTCTTTGACCCTTGACAATTAAACAGGTAAATTTTTTGCAGGCTGGTCATTTTTGCAAGCAAATGTTCCTAAGAAATCCCCAAAAAGTACATAAATTCTCAGTGTTTTGGGGGAGAAACTTGTTCTACCCTGTGTGAGCAAAGTCAGGGTGTTTCAATCGAGTGCGATAACATTAACTAGCATTTTTGAGCAAAAAGATAATCCTGTCTTGGTCAAAATGACCTGAACACATCATGATGCCAGACCACTTTTATGGTATTTTTCTTCTTGTAAGTACTTGTACTCTTACTTACAATATATGGAGAATAACTAGCAAAATAGCTTACTTGTATTACATGGAAAAATACATTTATTAAAATGTTATTATATATAATCACTTAAGAAATATTTAATGGCTGTTCCTTTTTAAATAAGAAATTTATATGAGTTTGCAATGACATCAGTATGAGTAAATAATAAAATGTTTTGATAACCTATATGCAAACATTTTTATTTATTTGTTTACAATTTTCCAGTACAAATATTGAAACATTCTGAAATCAAGAAACATTTACCTGAGAAGCTAAATGACTTAACATATTAAGTCTTTATTCCTAAATCATTAGGTAAATAAAAATGTGATTTTATATTTAAAACAAAGAAAAATATAAAAGAAAAAATAACCTTAATTCTAAGGGGAAACTAGATTTATTTTTCTTAGCCTACTGGGAGATATTTGTTATTCCTTTAAGCAAACTGTCATTAATTTAAGTAATAATAATAATAATAATAATAATAATAATAATATATATAGTTTTTCTTTTTTTTCTTTTTTTTAAGAAAGCAACACTTTATATCGTATGTAATTTTGCTTCTTGATTTAAGAATGGTTAGTTAAAAAAAGCCAAAAATTATTGTGTAGAAAGTCATTTGTTTGTATCAGTGCTACAAATATGCATGCATATTAGTTTGCAAAAACAGTAGCAACTTGTGTAACCTAGTTAGGTTGAACAGAAGCAGTGGAGGGAGAATGAAAGCTTACAAACACAGCTCATGCATGAACACTGGCATCAGTCGGATATCAGATAGGGCTTATTAATTAAGAGTATTTTTAGATCTGATTCAAAGAGTATGTTTGGATCCCCAGAGGCGCTGCCATCTCATGTCTGCTCTGACTCAGTCATCCCGTGATATGAGCGCGAATGGATGCAGGACACGACAGACGCCCAGAGAAAAACAGTCTGTTATTTATTCTGTGCTGGAGTCCCTCTGAATGAGCTTTCTGTGAAACCTGATGATGTTAATAATGTATTCCTACAGTGTGAGACTGTCTTTGTATTCCCACCCACGCTGGCATTCATTCCGCATGGAGCGTTTCTGTGGAGCACAGTGTCCAGAAGGATCCTGCCCTTCCTGATGGCCATGGCTGGATTGTAAATGAAGAGAGAATGAGTCAAAGAAAAGTCTCAATGTTCTTTTGCATTTCAGGAGATATTTACTTCATTGAAGTATCAGCTTAGTCTTACATTCTCCATCTCTTTTAGAGGAGAGGATCTGGTGTTGTTAAAACCACATTGTAGCATCTTTGTCCATGTTTCTGTTCCACCTCCACTCCTCCTTCATGTTTAATAGAAACATTTAAAGAAATCCAGCTGTGACTTGCAAAACTTAGCGTGTTTGCTTGAGTTCTCTTACACTCAGCTGTGAGAAAGCGCTTTTCCTCTTCGTTGCGTCGCTTTTAATGTGTTTCCTTGCACCTCTGAGGGTAATGTTATTCCAACGCTGAAGTCAGCAGCTCAGTGGCGTGTAAACAGAGCGCTTGGACTTTTGGAAAATTAAGAATGGTGCAAAAAGTCAGTTGCAGAGCTAATCATGTTTTTGCCAAAGCTGTCTCGCTTGTCAGTTCTGCTTTTATCAATGATCTTCACTGACCCTGCTGAGAGCCAGGCACCAGCGTCCTCAGGCCAGAAGACTTGTAGTGAAATCCAATAGGTTGCCAGATCTCCAAGTTCAGTGATACAAGCAGAAATGGAGAATCTATTCTTTATATGGACATTTTCAACCTCTAAAAATGTTCCATAAAAGGTCCAATATGACTTTAGAACAGTTTAAATATAGTGCTCGATGACATTTAAAGTTTTTTTAGCCTAAAAGTCTGTGCTCCTATTCATTATAATTGCATGAGAAAGAGCATATGGGATGTCCTCCAACATGTTTTCATATTTCTAGGACATCTGAATGGATAAATCTTCCCTGTTGAGCTCAAATGAAGATGCAAGCTTCAAGAGTGTAGCCCATCATGTTTGGGGTGAGACCAAAAACCTTAGGACTTTGTCATTGGTATTGAAATCAGAGGGGATGCCAGATCTTCATGTTCACTGATGCAGGTATAGAACTGGAAAATCTTGAAGCTCTTAAAGGGATAGTTGATGCTTTTTTGATCATGTTGTACTTTCGACACATTTTCAAGCTCCAAAATTGACCAAAAACATCATATATGGGGAAGTCGTGGCCTAATGGTTAGAGACTCGGACTCGCAATCGAAAGGTTGTGAGTTCGAGTCTCGGGCCGGCAGGAATTGTGGGTGGGGGGAATGCATGTACAGTGCTCTTTCCACCTTCAATACCACGACTTAGGTGCCCTTGAGCAAGGCACCGAACCCCCAACTGCTCCCCGGGCGCCGCAGCATAAATGGCTGCCCACTGCTCCGGGTGTGTGTTCACAGTGTGTGTGTGTGTTCACTGCTCTGTGTGTGTGCACTTCGGATGGGTTAAATGCAGAGCACGAATTCTGAGTATGGGTCACCATACTTGGCTGAATGTCAGACACTAATGGTTCTTCACTAAGACTCTCAGTATAATCCTCATGTCATAGTGCATTTTGTTCATCCTCATTCATTATTATTGTATGGCAAAAAAAACATCTTGGGCATTCTGGTAAATGTCTTCATATTTCTTTAAAGTATGAAAGGTTGAGTCTTCCCTATTGGGCTCAAATGATGATGCAAGGTCAATAAGAGTCTGGCATATACAGCCAGAGAAATGACAAGACCTTATTGCTTGATTTTCTCCTCGTCTCATGCCGTGATGTGTGTGTCAGACCATTTTCTCCATCAGCTTTACTCTTTCACCCTTTAGAAACTTTCCTCTCTTGTTGTAGGTAGCAGCAATTTATTTTGAAAGGACTACAACGCTCTCCTCTTTACAGGTTAGAGATACACATATCCGTCCAACTGTTGTTTACTGTAGCCTTCTCTGTTGATTTACTCATATGTCTGCCATCATTGAAGCAGCGACTGAGGTGATGTATCGTTCAGATTGATGGCACATGAAGAAATGTTACGATGAGCTCATTATACGATGACAACTTGGCCACCTTAAGGGTCATGATATTTAAATGTTGCTTTTTTTGGTTGTTTGACTTTTTTTTTTATTGTCTTAACGAGCTAAACATCTGAAAGCTGTCTCTTAAAAAAGCCTTTACACAGTAAAACATATCTGGTCAAAAACCTAGCAAACTGCCTCCTAAGGCATCATAGGCGTCATATACATACTGTTGTAGGCTGTTCCAAAAATTGCTACCTCCTGAGATAACTCATTTTGAGATTGATGGATAGATGGATTTGACAGATGTTCGGATGGTTGGATGGATGATGATGATAGATGGCTGGATGGATGGATAGTTGAATGGATAGACGGTAACACTGATAAACAGATGGATAGATAGTCCATTGGTTGATAGTCAAATTGGAGTCACTTTTAACACGTTCCCTTTGATTAACTGTCCAGTGTGAGTTCCATCTTCTAGTCGTTTCAAGAAGTCCTGTAATTGTCTGGTTAAATATGTAGTCTATTGCTCTGATTGTCTCCCTTACTCTCAGCTCTTCAGCTCGGGATGTTGGAGCTTTGCAGTCATATTGGTGTTGTAATGAGCTCATCGTGGAGGGTGCAGGAAAGGACTGGTGATTAGAATTAATCATCCCGCTGAGAGGCTTTTGAGAAGAACCCTGGAGCTGTAATTGGGGTGGGGACACTGTCTTCCATCTCGCTGCTATATACTGCACTGGCCTCATTAATAACTGGGCCGATGGTGTTGTCAATTAAAGACAACATCTCTGTAACCTTTGCCACCTTGCAAATCAACAAGGCCTTGTTTCTCTCCCAAGAATGCTAAAAACTCACAGTGATCTTTAAATGAATTTGTCTGTCCTCTTGAAAATGTGCATGATTAGGACTACAAAAATCAGCCTTCAAGGTTAACAAGAAAACAAACCAGTTAATAACAAACCAATGAATCCTTCCTTGTATACAGTTCATTTCGTGCCTGTCTTGCAGGTGCTCCTTGGGGCTGTTAAAGGGCACCTATTATGCAAAATTCCCTTTTACATGTTGTTTGATCAGAAAATAGTGTTTGTGTACACAACCACCCTATAATGATCAATATCCACCTGCGCCTTTTTTTTTTTTTTTTTTGCAACGTGTGTTTTTAACATAAACTTGCGTGTATGTGGAAGTTTAAGTGCAATAAGATGTGAAAGAGAGCTTTTTTTTAATGGGTACTGACATGCCATATGACAGTCGCTTTCTGTGGGCGTGCTTTGGATGTGTGTTTAAAAAAAAAACCTATATAAGAAGTTTACACTGATATGACTTTAAAATGCATGATTTCACCATAATAGACATGATAATCAAAACCAAACCGATACATGCAAAAATGCAGTGTGTTTCTCCTTCCACTCAAAATATGAATTTTCAATATTATATAATAAATTATCTGTGGGGTATTTTGAGCTGAAACTTCACAGACACGTGAGACTTATATTACATCTTGCAAAAAGTGGCAAAACAGGTGCCCTTTAATTTGTGATAGTGTGATAAAAGAAAATGAAGTAATATTTTTTTAAATTCATTTAAAATTGAGTTTGACATTGTATCCAGTAAAATTAATCACACACACACACACACACACACACACACACACACACACACACACACACACACACACACACACACACACACATACACACATATAATATATATAGCATAATAAGATTTTTTTAAGTGAATTGAATGAATGTTCTTTATTAATCAATCAAAAAATTTATTTAATTTAAATGTTCCATTGTTCTTTAAGAAGAGTCTGAGCTTGACTAGCAGATTTATAAAAGTTTGGTAAAGCCATTTTTACTTAAAAAGAAAAAAAACTTCCCTAAATTACAACACAAACATATTCATTCAGAGTTCAAAAGGTTCTGCATAACAGGAATGACCCATTAAACATTTGGAAGAAAATCTGGTACGCAGGTCACCGGGGCATCTAACAGTATCATTCTGTATCCCATTACAGAGCGCCGTGTCAGATACGGTCATATACTGCAGAAATATGAGAGAGGAGTAAATAAAAGAGCACATACTGTATGAGTCACTGACCAGAGCTGCTATTAGAGTCTGCAATCAAATTGATGGAGATGATTACAGCCACATTACATAAAATTCATTTAGCACATTAGTGTCAAACAGAGATGGAGAACTCAGAAGGCGTCTGTTTAAGGTGGGAATAGTTTGCTACTTAATAACAGACTTTAATAAGTAGCTAGAATAGGAAATGAATTAAATGGGGTTGATTATACGTACAAACACTAAAAAAAAAATTGTAGAATGAATTCTGCTAAATGAAACAAAAAGATACAAATATCTTAATCTGTTCTTCTGAAAAATGTGAACAAATTGTATTTTGTGTTTTGGTGGTTCCTGTGGTATTCAGGTGGTTTCTGGGTTGTTGGAGGTTGCTGGATATTTTAAGTGGTTGCTAGCAAGTTCTTAGGTACCTAATATGGTATTTTTGGTGGTTGCTAGGGTGGTCCTACACTATGCAGTTGTTAAGGGGTTCTGAGTGGTTGCTAGGTGCTTGCTGTGGTGTTGCTATGCAGTTGCTAGGGTGTTGTGGTTGTTTGGAGGTTACTATACTTGACGTGAGATAAATAATTGAAATCAATGTATATTCCTGGAAACAAGACTTAACATTTGCAATTTTCTTCACAATACATTTAAGGATATTTTTACTGGTAAAAGAAAAAGCTCCAGATATGAACTTTGACTCCGCTGATATAAGGTTTCATGGTAGATCCTCTTACCGCTGTCACTCACTGGAAGTATCCGTGACAGAGCGTCCTGTCTATCTCCCCGGTGAGTGTTTTTCAGACCGACAGTCTCAAATAAACAAGCACATATAGTCACATTCTGACCTGCTGACATTTCAGGTTTATGAAGCGTGTGTGTGAGAGAGAATTCCATTCATGATCTCATCATCTCCAAATGTTTTCATGGCACAATTATAATTATTCGTACAAAAAAGGAAGTCTTTTATCTAATATATATATCTAATATATATACAGTACAGACCAAAAGTTTGGACACACCTTCTCATTCAAAGAGTTTTCTTTATTTTCATGACTATGAAAATTGTAGATTCACACTGAAGGCATCAAAACTATAAATTAACACATGTGGAATTACATGTGGAATTATATACATAACAAAAAAGTGTGAAACAACTGAAAATATGTCATATTGTAGGTTCTTCAAAGTAGCCACCTTTAGCTTTGATTACTGCTTTGCACACTCTTGGCTTTCTCTTGATGAGCTTCAAGAGGTAGTCACCTGAAATGGTCTTCCAACAGTCTTGAAGGAGTTCCCCGAGAGATGCTTAGCACTTGTTGGCCCTTTTGCCTTCTGTCTGCGGTCCAGCTCACCCCTAAACCATCTGGATTGGGTTCAGGTCCGGTGACTGTGGAGGCCAGGTCATCTGGCGCAGCACCCCTTCACTCTCCTTCTTGCTCAAATAGCCCTTGATGCCGTCAGTGTGACTCTACAATTTTCATAGTCATGAAAATAAAGAAAACTCTTTGAATGAGAAGGTGTATCCAAACTTTTGGTCTGTACTGTATATATATTGTATTAATGTTTTTGAAAATACAGAAAAAAATGTAAAATTGTGATATATTATTACAATTTAAAATAATTGTTTTTAAATGTATTATACTTTAAATTATCATTTATTTCTGTGATGCAAAGATGAATTTTTAGGATCATTATCACATGATCCTTTAGAAATCATTCTAATATGATGATTCATTATCAAAGTTGGAAACAGTTCTGCTGCTTAATATTTTTTCTTAATATAATTACTTTTTTAGGATACTTTGATGAATAAAAAGTAAAAAAAAAAAAATGTTTTTAAAATATAAATATTTAGTAATAACAATATACACTACTGGTCAGTAATTTGGGGTCAGTAATGTTTTTTTCTTTCTTTTTAAAAAAAAATAAAATCAATACTTTTATTCAGCAAGGATGTGTTAAATTGATAAAAAGTGATAGTAAAGAAAATATATTATTAGAATATATATTATTATAATTTTATTTTGAATAAATGCAGTTCTTTTTAACCTTTTATTCATCAAATATATTAGACAGCAGAACTGTTTCCAACACTCATAATAAATCAGAATATTAGAATGATTTCTAAATGATCATGTGATAGACTGATGTTACATGTGACACTGAAGGCTGGAGGAATGATGCTGAAAAAGTTTTTATGGATAATACCAACACATGTACTTTGTATACTGTATGCATATTTTTCCTAAGCGCTTTGATATTGTTATAGAAATTATCTTGACAATTTAGACAATTTATGCATAATTCATATTCATTAGTTTAGAAAAATAAATTATAACAAAATTTTTTTATTAGAAAATCACTTTGCTAAACAAATATGTTGCTAGGGTGTTTGCTAGGCAGTTACAGTTTATGATGGCTGCTTGGGTGTTGCTTTGATGTCACTCGAGAGTTCTGGGTTACTAGGGTGTCCTAGTTAGTTGCTTGAGTTTGGCTGTGTCCATTTTTTTTATATTTCTTATTACTTTTCTTGTAATTTGTGTAAAAAAACAGGGAATTGTCTAGTTCAAGATTCTAAAGGACTGACTGAATGAGATACAAAAAATGAGAAAGAAAAGCCTCATGAGTTTGAGAGGAAGTGATTTAACTGCACACTTGAACGTAAGCATGTCTTTAATCTGTGATGCAGCACACATACATTTTCTTGATCCATTGGAGCTGAAGTGCATCGCTGAGGGACTCCTGATGCGTGATCAAGAGGGCGAGCGGCACGAGAGGATGTGTCGTATTCACACGGCCTGTTTGTCCGTCAGGTTAAAAGAAAGAATTTATTCAAACGTGGTCTCGCTGGTGCTGTCGTACATATTCATGAGAAGAGCGGCATTTGCATTCTGCCAATGCGAGAGAATGTGAGAAATCCCTTTCCTTCAGCTTCTTGTGGAGAAAGATAAAGCAGCTTATGGGAAAGTGCAGGAACAGGGTGTTGTTTCCCTTTCGGACAGGTTTTGTCGAATGAGAGATTAAACCCTTTATGAAAATTGGTTATTGGTTTCCAAAGGTAAGTTGTATTCCTGGGATGTGTGTTGAAGTGTTGTTGAGCTTTGCAAATCACATCCAGACAGAGTTCAATGCGGTAAAAGTCCAGAATCGTTCTGAAATAGGTGGTTGTTTTGATTTGGATACCAGATGATGATGGTAAAATTATTTTAGTATTCGCCTTCTCTTTAAAATGAAATTCTGTCTTTATTATCCTCATTTCAAGACATCGTGACTATCTTTCATGAGGGGAACACAAAGGAGATAAAAAGCAGCTGTTCTTCTCTGCACAGTGAGTGAGGATAGACACTGTCATGCTGTGAAAAACACAAAGAAAGAACAATAAAAATAGTAAGTCAGTTATTACACATCTTAGTTTGAATATAGGCAATAGAAGAAGAGATATGAAAGCTTTGGTGATCCTGTTAACTTTCATTGTATGGAAAAAAAAATATATATATATACAGTATATATATATATATATATATATTTATTATTATATAGTTATATTAAATTATGTAATTTAGCTTACTAAACATAATATGCCTTATATGCAGTTTATATATTTATAATATATTATTTAAGATTCATATAGTTTTTTCATTGTCATTCATTGTTTTTGTCATATATATATATATATACATACACTCACCTAAAGGATTATTAGGAACACCATACTAATACTGTGTTTGACCCCCTTTCGCCTTCAGAACTGCCTTAATTCTACGTGGCATTGATTCAACAAGGAGCTGAATGCATTCTTTAGAAATGTAGGCCCATATTGACAGGATAGCATCTTGCAGTTGATGGAGATTTGTGGGATGCACATCCAGGGCACGAAGCTCCAGTTCCACCACATCCCAAAGATGCTCTATTGGGTTGAGATCTGGTGACTGTGGGAGCCATTTTAGTACAGTGAACTCATTGTCATGTTCAAGAAACCAATTTGAAATGATTCGAGCTTTGTGACATGGTGCATTATCCTGCTGGAAGTAGCCATCAGAGGATGGGTACATGGTGGTCATAAAGGGATGGACATGGTCAGAAACAATGCTCAGGTAAGCCGTGGCATTTAAACGATGCCCAATTGGCACTAAGGGGCCTAAAGTGTCCCAAGAAAACATCCCCCACACCATTACACCACCAGCAGCCTGCACAGTGGTAACAAGGCATGATGGATCCATGTTCTCATTCTGTTTACGCCAAATTCTGACTCTACCATCTGAATGTCTCAACAGAAATCATCAGAGACTCATCAGACCAGGCAACATTTTTCCAGTCTTCAACTGTCCAATTTTGGTGAGCTCGTGCAAATTGTAGCCTCTTTTTCCTATTTGTAGTGTAGATGAGTGGTCCCCGTGGGGTCTTCTGCTGTTGTAGCCCATCCGCCTCAAGGTTGTGTGTGTTGTGGCTTCACAAATGCTTTGTTGCATACCTCGGTTGTAACGAGTGGTTATTTCAGTCAAAGTTGCTTTTCTATCAGCTTGAATCAGTCGGCCCATTCTCCTCTGACCTCTAGCATCAACAAGGCATTTTCTCCCACAGGACTGCCCCATACTGGATGTTTTTCACACCATTCTTTGTAAACCCTAGAAATGGTTGTGTGTGAAAATCCCAGTAACTGAGCAGACTGTGAAATACTCAGACCGGCCCGTCTGGCACCAACAACCATGACACGCTCAAAATTGCTTAAATCACCTTTCTTTCCCATTCTGACATTCAGTTTGGAATTCAGGAGATTGTCTTGACCAGGACCACACCCCTAAATGCATTGAAGCAACTGCCATGTGATTGGTTGAGTAGATAATTGCATTAATGAGATATTGAA